>NC_134486.1:285740477-285775477 GCF_040206685.1 Ascaphus truei | reverse complement strand
TTTACCAGTGATTTTAAACATGGGTTCCTAGGAATCCTTGGGTTCCCGGGGCCTCCCTAAAAGATTCTCTGCAAGGGTTGGGGTTCCTTACAATGCATCTGATTTCAGACACTCTATTAGAGAGGGTTGGGGTTCCTTACAATGCATCTGATCTCAGACACGCTATTAGAGAGGGTTGGGGTTCCTTACAATGCATCTGATCTCAGACACGCTATTAGAGAGGGTTGGGGTTCCTTACAATGCATCTGATCTCAGACACGCTATTAGAGAGGGTTGGGGTTCCTTACAATGCATCTGATCTCAGACACGCTATTAGAGAGGGTTGGGGTTCCTTACAATGCATCTGATCTCAGACACGCTATTAGAGAGGGTTGGGGTTCCTTACAATGCATCTGATCTCAGACCCGCTATTAGAGAGGGTTGGGGTTCCTTACAATGCATCTGATCTCAGACACGCTATTAGAGAGGGTTGGGGTTCCTTACAATGCATCTGATCTCAGACACGCTATTAGAGAGGGTTGGGGTTCCTTACAATGCATCTGATCTCAGACACGCTATTAGAGAGGGTTGGGGTTCCTTACAATGCATCTGATCTCAGACACGCTATTAGAGAGGGTTGGGGTTCCTTACAATGCATCTGATCTCATACACGCTATTAGAGAGGATTGGGGCTCCTTACAATGCATCTGATCTCAGACACTATTAGAGAGGTTTGGGGTTCCTCAGAATTTCACAATATAATTATAGGGTTCCTATAATTACCAAAAAAAGTTCAATAACACTTGTCTAGAAGCATGTTTAACTTTTCCCCTGACACTATCAAATGTCAGAAACTAGTCAAATATGTTTCTTACATATGACACAGATCTATTTGACAGAGAAGTTTGTCACTTCAGACTAAGCAGAGATTTCAGGTGACGAAATAGGGAAAAACTGACAGCTGAGGTAATTCTTAAAAAGTGTTTCTTATTATCCTTTTTACAGCAAATTTAGACCTACGCTTCCATAACCTTGAAAAACAATATTACTAAGGCAGCATGCGAGCTCCCAGCTCCTAAGTCAATCATTCCCAGTCACCAGGCTGAGAGCTCTACAACAATTTGATAGTATTTTACTTAACGCTCCAATTAAGAAAAACTAATCTAAATGATTTCATGTAGGGTAATGAGTGTGTGTTTAAAATACTGTACTGAGAAAGGACTCAATATAAATAAAATGTTCAAGCCAAACCCTACCAAGTAATGGACTTGACATTTTTCATGTTCAGTGTTCTGCATCTCTCTTCTGTACACCTGTCGCCTCCTTGTGATGTCATGTATGTCTCTGCCTGTGAAAGGGACCACTCTGTACAGTACAAGTTGGAGAGGGTATTTGGAAAGTGTAAGTTTAGTATAACGGTTTCATTCAAACTGAGGGTCTTTAGAAGTGATGCATTGATGTTACAAATATTAGTCCTGTCACAGCATTTATTTGCATTACATCTTACTGACTTTTATGGAAAGGTAAAAGCTTGGGGAAATTGCATCAATGTTCTATGATACCTGGGGCCTCCTGTAGCATAAATGACATCACCAAAGTACGCAACTCCGGGTTCTACTTTTATTAAATGTTCATAACTTCAATATGCATTAAAAACAAACACACTACTGAAATAAATAAATAGTACTGAAAGTGTGTCGTGTGTGTTGTTTGCCTTTAAAGGCAGAGTTTTCAAGTAAAGGCCTCTTGATAATTGTGTGTGGTATATTAAAGTGGCATTTCCGCTTGTTTTTTAAGTGTCAATTGCCTAAATATGGCTGAGTCCCCGCTGGCACTGACCACGCTATGCACTTGGCACGCTTACCTCTATACAAGTTAATCCTCCCGCTCACGCTGTGCGCGCGCTCATGCACGGGCATGCACGCTCTCCTAAGCTTGGGGCTTGATGAGACAAAAGAGTTTCATGTCACATGACCCTGCTCTGAACAATGGGGAGAGAGAGACAGAATAGGCTGAGTGGAGAGAGGTGGAAGGGGGGGGGGCATGGAGAGAGGTGAAAGGGGGATGAGGGACAGAGAGGTGGAAGGGGGGGGCACGGAGAGAGGTGGAAGGGAGGGGGGCACGGAGAGAGGTGAAAGGGGGGGGGGACACGGAGAGAGGTGAAAGGGGGATGGGGGACGGAGTGAAGTGGAAGGGGAGGGAAAGAAGAGTGGTTGAAGGGGGGAGCGGAGAGAGGTTTTTTATATTTCTTTGCGCAATTTTTATTTATTTTATTTTTCTTGCACAATTAATTGCCATTTTTGGAAGGGGGAAGAGAATGGAGACACACACAGAGACACACACACACGCACACACACACACATACATACACACAGACCCGATCCAGCCAATGACACGCTCCCTCCCACCCTTCCTAGCCACGCCCCCCCCAGCTCTAAAAATTTTTGCAGGACAGCCGAATGCTCTTGCTTGAAGAGTTGGTGACGTCACCACTCTAAAGCATGAGCGAGGTCAGCACCAGCGGGGACTCAGCCTTAGGTGGAAATCCGGGGATCCCCGGAGCTGGAGTGTTAATTTCAGCTCTGGGGACCCCGTACATCTGAAGGGGCTGCCAGTAGTAGCCCTGGCTCTGACACAATATCATATTGACAAGGCTCCAAGAATGGACTAAAACGTTGATCATTTTTAACCCAATAAATTAATTTTCTTTGTGTGAAGACATCTGGAGTGCTTACATTTTTGTGTTACATATGATACGCGGATCCCTCCTGGTGTGTAGATTTGGCTGAGCGTGCACCCATGGCAGAATGTACTACAATATCATGAGTGCTCCTATCCAAGGACAACAGCTGCCCTGGCTAGACACGCAATACAGCTGTTTAAAGTTCCAGTGGGCCCATCCCGCGATCTCAACCCTTGCGGCTTCCTATTGGCCTGTGTGATTGAGATACGGGAAGCCCCTTTTCATGTAAGTACCTCGGGAAGCACTGGGGCCCCACAGCTGATATTAACGTGGTTCAGCTCACGAGCCCCACTGCTTCCCCCCTAGGAGGAAAATATGGTATATATAAAAGGAAATGTTTAGTTGACATGAAACCTTAGGCTGCAGTTTTCTAAAAGTCTTCCGAGTGTATTATCTAGTGCTACTGTTGGTTGGCTTTTAACATGTGCATGTCTATTCAATAGTTGTGTAAGTTCAGTGCTTCGTGGGAAACATTTTTGTCACATATGGTACTTTATTTGCATCATGCCTCACTTAGAACAAACCTCTCACATACAATGAATGTTGGAATTAATTAACTCTTGTTTTCACATTATAGAGCAACTATACAGCAGATTCCACCAGGGCAGGTTCGTACTTCTGTGCAATGACTTATAAGCTATCAAAAATAACTAACAACACATGACCCAGACAGTATTTTCCTCCTTCTTATTACAGGCCAGTCATAAATGTTTATCCATCTTATTCTTAAATGTCTCTTTAATCTCATGTCAGTCTAGTTTTTAAGATATGGGAGGAGAGAGGAGAGAACCCTATGTGATGCACTCAACCCTACTAATCAAAATAATAAACTTTTATTTATTGAAAAATGCAAACATAACAAATATATTTAAAACCTAAAGAGTGTACTGTGCAGTTCTGATGTGCATTCACTCTGGATGACCAGGTAGTGTCATAACTCGTGTGATGCACTGTAGATAAGAGAAACTGTGGATTCTCACAACACTAGTTTGAGAATGTAGTGAATGCACAATGTATATGACCCTGTGGGGGAAACAACTAGTGTGCACTCTACACAGGTGTTGTGATACACAGGCACTGGGAGCATTAATAGTGCATTAGTAGTGCAACTCTGTGTTACAAGGCTGCAGTGAGGTACATAACACTGCTGCATACACAGGGAGCCAAATGCAGACCCAGATAGGGAAAGGACCCCCCTGATGACAAATCAATGGGAGCGCTGCTAGGAGGTGGGTGCAGGTAAGTATACCCCGTTGTAAACCTCATGAGGGTACTCCAGAGGGTACTCCAGACTAATAGCCAGAAGATAACCTGCATCATCAGTGATACAAAAACCCTACTCATACCACGTGCGTATCCACTTAGCAAAATTGAATTAAAGTTGACAGCTTCCAGCCATTCAACACATCTTCCATAAGTAACAATATTTTACTAGGATTTTCTGCTGTCATTGATATACAAATTATGGAGAAATTCCCAGTAGCAAGAGCCGAGGTGTACAGCAAAAAACTAAAAGTTGAGATTTTAAAGGACGTATTAAAGCATACGTAATTATTTGGTGAGCAGTGTGAAGATATGTACACTATATCAGATACAATCACACACAACCCCCCGGCAAGCCCAGATCCCAGACCCATCTGTTTTTCTATCATAAGTGAGGGTCGGTTAGTTAAATTCTTTGGCCAAAGCATTGTAAGCTTGCAGACCACATCAAGGTGTGCCCTCGTTTTCTGCAAGTCCTAACACTATCTCTGCGAATGTTCTCTTTTTGTTATAAGTAGAGAGGCATTATTTTTCTTTTTTTTTTAACATAGAATTGAAGCAGGGGGTCTCCAGAGCTAAACCCCATCAGTTTCAGCTCCGAGGAACCCCTACTTCCGGAGGTACAGGGGAGGTGTCAGTAGCCCCTCCGTTCACCCAGTGGGCCAATAAGAAGCAGTGACATCATCCGGTGTGTCTTCCTATAGGCCCACGTGATGCGGGTGCTTTAAACTTGCAGGGGATACAGGCACCACCTTCGGAGATTTCTATCTCTGGAAGCAGGGGGTCCCCAGAGTTGAAATTAATGCGGTTCAACTCTGGAGACGCCCCACTGCTGCAATCCTATGTAAAAAAAAATAATGATAAAAAGCTGCTTTGATTGGATTAAGGAGGGAGAGTTATATCACTTTAAATCTAGAGATGCCATTTTATACTTCAAATATATGTAAATCTCTTAACATTTCCCTAACTATGTCTACTGACACCCCCCAGTTTGCAAGCCATTGCACCAAGGGCAAAAGAGAAATACCATGATAATACATTTAAATAGATGAGGTGCAGGATGAGAATTCCTCTGTCGTTTATATGTCCAAAACTTTTTTTTTCCCCCGTTCTTCTTTAAGCGAATAAGTTGGCGGTAGGAGAAAGAAATGATGAAGTGCGAGGAAATCCTAACCAAACCAATAAACAGCAAATATAATCTAGTCACCATTACAGAGATGTCAACCGCAAAGAAACCCAAACCAGTGAGATTGTGGGGTTGTGGCCCACGTGAATGGCATTACAATTGAAAGGTGAATTTTAATGATCAGGAAGACTCCAGTGATGGCCATGAGAGACTGACTACAAAATCAATGAAATTCACAGGAACCGAGTTGCCAATTTTGCCAATATGTACCGTTGACACAAAATCTGGAATACCATTTCACACTAAATACATGTAGCTTAAAAAAAAATTAAACAAGCAAAGTGCTTGCAGCCATCGCATAATAATACGTTTTTGAATTTTGTCAGAGGTTGAAAAATAGATTTTACACACATGTAATAATGAAAAAAAAAACTTTACGGCTTATCAAGAGATCAGAGGATATGGCACCGTGAGGTCGGATCGGCGGTGGACAAACCAAGACACCGACCTTGGCAGTAGATATCGACCGCGCGTCGCTTCACAAACACTTAAAAGCAGCTGTCCGCACTGATCGTCTTGTTTTTTGTGCCATTTTATTTTTGCATTCCAAAGTGTTTGGGAGGTTACCATCGAAATATCCCCAGAGAACCAAACGCCGGCTAACGGTTACCATGGCAACCTCAGAATCTAGAGATTGAGAAATCCTGCTTTTTAACACACATTTATTTATTTATTTTTACAACATGATATTAACATTATATGAGTTAAATTCATTTAGGCTTCTGGGAGGGGGGATGGAAGCTTTAATCATAGGAGATTAACAAAAAACAAAAAAAAAGTAGAAGTTTAACTGTGATGTCCCACTGTTTTCGAGTTAGAGCAGCAATCAACCTAATAAGTATATTTTCTTCCAGTTCTTTGTTAAGCAGGGATCACACAGCGCAGCATTACTCTGGTTTTAATATCGGGAGACCACCAGTTTAGCGGAGACTGACGTTTTACCACATTTTGCTAAACATTTTAACAATCTAATTACCGTTCTTAAACAAGCAGCCATGCTTAACGCAGGGACGTGGCTCCCTAAGGTTATCTGGAAAGGAAGCGCGCATTCCTTTTTTTCAGGACCTCTGAATGGGGGATTGTTTGTCAATCAATTGTTTCATCTCAATTGTTTCATCTCAATTGTTTCATCTCGATTGTTTCATCTCAATTGTTTCATCTCAATTGTTTCATCTCAATTGTTTCCCCTTATCCCACCCTGTCCTTATCAGAGAGCTAATATAGGTGAAGGGCGGTAGGAAGGAGGGGTTTACCTGTACGATCTCTAGTTAAACACTCAGTGACATCACACAAAAGGGAGCCAGAGGAGATCAAACCCCTGAGATGTTGTGTTAGTAAAACCACATGTGCTCTATAGCAGGGGTGCGTGAGATTTTTCTGGGGGGCGCAACGGTTGCAGAGGTCCCGCGCTCTTCCCCAAGGCATATAAATTAAATGCCGGGGGTATCGCATGAGACCTCTGCAACATCAACTTACCTTGACTCTGCCGGCGTCAGGACTCGTCTCCATGGCAACGTAGCGTCAAATGACCCCGCTGAGTCATTTGACGCCGCATCAAGGTAAGGTGGGGGGGCGCGAGGAGGCAAGGCAGGGGGGTGCAGTAGCAAAAGGTTGCTCCCCTGCTCTACAGAGCTATGTTAAACTTAAGGCATCTTGGTTGAATTGCAATATAATATTGACGCAGCATCTAACTAACTGGTGCAAAAGGCATACTATTAGTGCCAAGAAAAAGAGAAAGTAGCACTAATCACTAACCTAACAATATTAACATTAAAAATACAATAAAGTGTTCATACAAAATGAGTGTCAACGGAGGAAAAGAGTCCAAAATGGTATACATAAGTCCAGCTGCCAGAGTCCAGGCGAGAGTTCCATGTCCCTACAAAATGTGAGCAAGAAAGAAAAGATGTCCTCCGGCACGTTGACTCAAGTACAGTTGTTGAGCATAAATTGGGTGAATACAAAAGAGGACAACAATGTATTATTAAAGGTTGTCAGCCTATTAAAACACTTTGAGTTAGATTCACACACTTACAGATTAAATGTAGTTTGTGTTCTATGAATTCATTCCCATTTGGAGTTTCAGAGGTTAATCAGATAGATGAGGCTAGATCTCAGCTTATTCAGGATATCGACTTGATACAAACAATACATGTATTACACTAGGCTGGGTTAGAAGAATATTGCACATACAGACAGCACTTGATAAAACAGCGTTTGTGGATAGCTTCCCAGCACGTGGCAATGGACTCCTTGCTCTTTGATGGTGGTCCTGCTCACACTTCAGGCTCCATGGAATCCAAATAGTCCTAGGTCCTTTTTCTATTGCACGTCTGCTACGCCCATCTCCTCAGATTTCTATGCGGAGGGAGACACTTCGCCTCTCCTTCCTTCCTGTACCTTGCGCACAGACAGGAGGTAACCAGGAGCAGATCTTTCACGAGCAGTGTCTTCCGGGTTGCGCTCGCGTCCGCGTGTGGGTACCCGTAGGGCGATCAACTGACGCCTTCGGCAAGGGGAGATCCACACCTCACGGGAGCTACGGTGGACTGTAAGTTCCAATCCAACGCGTTTTGCAACTGCTTCGCCAGGGATATGGCTCAGGGTACTGCATCATGGTCTTAAATACTGTTTCCAGTTGATTAAAGTCCTTACAGCTGATTACAATGTCCTTATATACAGATTTTCAGTAGGGTGATCAAAAATTCATGTGGGCCCTAAACAGTGTTATAACATACACAAACAAAATCGATAATGCCTACAAATATTAAAATACATTTAATTTTAACCTTAAAATATTAAATTAACAATAAATATATAAAATACCAACATTGTAGAATCCATATGTGGCATTGAATCAAACACTTCCGGTATAGGCTGGACTACATATGTGGTCATAATATAAATGGATCTATTAATAAATAGTATCTACATGTGATTATACATCACTACCACTGTTATTAAATCTTTCTCAAGATACTTTAATGATTAGTTGTTATTTACCAAAACAATAAATTAAATATACTTAAACGTCTGCATTTCATTTTCTACCTATATTGGTCACACTATAAGATACTATGATGTATTCTAAAAATTACGAACTTAAGTTAAAAATTATTATAAAACTCATCAATTTTGTTCTCTAATGTGCAAACACAAAATAATCTTAAAATATAAATTTTATTATTAAAGTACCTTTACTATTATAATTCTCTGAAGTGCTAGTGCAATCAAATAGACTCATACAGGGTTTATTGTATGTACCAACTATAGTTCCCCCATGATAACATATCACATTCCAGCATTACATTCAGTAATGGTCACAGAGCAATGACCTCTCTACCTGCTTTATATACAGAGATATATACATATTAGTCAGATGTACTTTACACAGTTAGAGCCTGTGCAGGAGTGGCAAGTTCCCGCATTCGCAAATGTAATGCTGGAATGTGATATGTTATCATGGGGGAACTATAGTTGGTACATACAATAAACCCTGTATGAGTCTATTTGATTGCACTAGCACTTCAGAGACTTCAACTGTACTTGAGTAGGACATCTTTTCTTTCATACTATTAGTGCCCACATTGTTTTTTTTTTTTTTTTTTTAACAGCCACTTCAAATAAAATGTTACAGTGCCTAAAACTGAATAAAATATAAGTGACACAATGCATGGTGTGAACGTTCTGCCATGGCACGTCAGCCCTGTTTCATTTAATGAAAAAATCCAGGGAGATCAATTTTTTTTTTAAAGAAACACAAACTATGTTAAAGCAGGAATCCTCGCTGCTCGTATTTATTTATTTTTACGGTGGTTATCCGAGATACTTACGAGTGAAGGTACCAACATTCCAGTCCCTTCCACTGTACAAAATATCTCCCACTTCCAATACTGTAGGAAGTCACAGTGTAATCCAGTGCAGCTTTCCTGATGGACATCCATTTAAAACCCAAAGCAAAACCAAGAAGTAACGCTGACACCATTACCAGTAAGTAACTTGGGAGGGTTTCCATTGAGCTGTAAATTAGCTCATCTCTGATGACCTCAGGTTCCCATCCTCTAAAAAAAAGGTGGAGTTAGGTTGGGGTGGATTGCTGCTTTATTGTTGTCATTTTGGCCTCCCTCAACCATGACAAGAGCTTGGAAATGTAGAGATTTTGATTTTTGTATGTATTGTCTCCTGGATTTATCAATACATTAGATGTTATATTAGGGTTGTCACTGTTCAGTTTATATAATACGGAATGCCGAAATCCAGCATGAAAGTGTGATTTCATAACGAGACATGAATGATTTGCAAACACTTCGCACTGAATGGTATCTCCCGCTTGACCGCTATATTCTTTGGTTTTTATCATCTCTGCTCTTGGCCAGGTGGGGAAAGACGCGCACTGAACTAACAAGTAGCAGTGGGAGAAAAAGTAACGCCTATTGGGGTGGGTGTCATCCTCCGCCGCAGTCCTCCTCACACTCAATCGCTGGCTGCAGGTAAGTCAAAACTACCCAGCGGGGTAAAAAACTTAAAAATTCCTGGTAGCGGTTACCCGGTCATTTTGTGGACCTGGTACATCCCTAAAGGTATTACACTCAAGTACAAATCTATTACATTCAGGCATTTCATGTCAAAGCCCTAAAATATGGGACAATTATGTGTCCCGACAGACCTTTCCGGGACAATGGGACAAGCCAATGAAATAAGGGACAATCCTGTATATATAGGACGTCTGGCAAGCCTATGTTATGTAAATCACAGTATACAATATCTCCAATTCATAAACATCTTTAAACACAATATAAGTGTATATTCCATCACAGCATTCTAGGGGAGTGTTATAATTTGTGATGTGACAATGTAGTACAAAGTTTTTGTAGCCACATACTGTAGGATTCATCAGAGGTTGTGAAGCCCACTAAAGAAACAACCAGAATGTTCATTGATATAACAGTTCTTTTGAACGCTCACAAGTCTCTTCTTCCTATGACAGAACCAAGACGGGATCTCTTGTTGTACATTAAAAAAGTGTTACATGTAACGGACCCGTCGGTCGGCATTGCCAGACTCTTGTTGAGGACTCGTAACATTCTCTGACCAGAGTTCTTTATAATGGTACAAATCATGATAGTCACAGCACCCCCCTCCCCCAATGACCCACTCACTTTGCACTGAACCCAGCAACGTATTTAAGAAAAGACATGGTCTAGTGGTTGTAATAATATATACTAACTTTAAGTTAGTCAAATAGGCAAGCCATGAACATGCAAAAATAATTGGCAAAACATATCCATCTGCACAAATACTAACTACATTGCTTCCTTTTGTCACTAAGGGGGTCATTCTATATACGCCAGGGCAGGCATTCGGTCTGTTTTCGGATTAAATCAATGGGGCTTTGTGGAAGAAGATGGACCAAACGGCCTCGCCAGCATATATAGAATAAGGTCCGAAATCCTGACATGTTAAGACTTTTAACTCTGTATAACTTTCTTTGGTATTCTTTCTTGGATTACTTTGTGAGCAATATGTGTCATTCTTAAACACCTCCTTCATCATACCTACCAACATTTTTCGCATATATGGAGCCAATGATGTATGCCTGATGTATGGAGGAAGGATAGGGTGTCACATTTTTAAGAAGGTGTAATCATTAAGAAAAAAAAGCTGTGTGTGCTGTGCACGCGCATAGTAAGTGAAACTTCTTTGACTTTTGTCACAGAAATTGTACAGTATTTGTATTCGTGATGTTTTAATTAAAAATCAAAATACAATTTCATTGACAAAACGCAAATAAATTTGACTTAGAACATGCGTACACATCCCTTGTATTTGCACTAAGCGTGAATTCCTCGTGTGTGTGTGTGTGTGCGTGACTGTGTGTGCGTGTGACTGTGTGTGTGTGCGTGTGACTGTGCGTGTGACTGTGTGACTGTGCGTGTGACTGTGTGACTGTGCGTGTGACTGTGTGACTGTGCGTGTGACTGTGCGTGTTACTGTGTGACTGTGTGTGACTGTGCGTGTTACTGTGTGACTGTGCGCGTGACAGTGCGTGTGTGCGTGACAGTGCACGTGACAGTGCGTGTGCGCGACTGACTGTGTGCGCGACTGACTGTGTGCGCAACTGACTGTGTGTGTGTGCGTGTGATTGTGCGTGTGTGCGACCGTGTGCGTGCGTGTGACCGTGTGACGTATGCGCAGCCCCCCTGCACCTCACACATCCCCCTAACCTATTCACAGTCAGTGTGTGTGTGTATGTGTCAGTCAGTGTGTGTGTGTGTGTGTGTGTGTGTGTCAGTCAGTGTGTGTGTATGTGTCAGTGTGTGTGCGTGTGTCAGTGTGTGTGCGTGTGTCAGTCAGTGTGTGTGTATGTGTGTCAGTCAGTGTGTGTGTATGTGTGTCAGTCAGTGTGTGTGTGTGTGTGTGTGTGTGTGTGTGTGTGTGTGTGTGTGTGTGTGTGTGTGTGTGTGTGTGTATATGTATGTGTGTGTGTGTCTGTCACTGTATGTGTGTCTCTCTTTCTGTGTCCTGCCCCCTTTCTCCTGACTCCCCCCCCTCACAGACAGGCAGAGCTGCGGACCCGCTGCGGCTCTGCCTGAGACTCTCCTCCCCCCCCCCCCCTCTCACAGACAGGCAGAGCTGCGGACCCGCGGCGGCTCTGCCTGAGTCTCTCCTCCCCACCCCCCCCCCCCCTCACAGACAGGCAGAGCTGCGGACCCGCGGCGGCTCTGCCTGAGTCTCTCCTCCCCCCCCCCCCCCCCCCTCACAGACAGGCAGAGCTGCGGACCCGCGGCGGCTCTGCCTGAGTCTCTCCTCCCCCCCCCCCCCCCCTCACAGACAGGCAGAGCTGCGGACACGCGCCGGCTCTGCCTGAGACTCTCCTCCCCCCCCCCCCCCCCTCACAGACAGGCAGAGCTGCGGACCCGCGGCGGCTCTGCCTGAGACTCTCCTCCCCCCCCCCTCTCACAGACAGGCAGAGCTGCGGACACGCGGCGGCTCTGCCTGAGACTCTCCTCCCCCCCCCCCCCCTCTCACAGACAGGCAGAGCTGCGGACCCGCGGTGGCTCTGCCTGAGACTCTCCTCCCCCCCCCCCTCTCACAGACAGGCAGAGCTGCGGACACGCGGCGGCTCTGCCTGAGACTCTCCTCCCCCCCCCCCCCCTCTCACAGACAGGCAGAGCTGCGGACACGCGGCGGCTCTGCCTGAGACTCTCCTCCCCCCCCCCCCTCACAGACAGGCAGAGCTGCGGACACGCGGCGGCACCGGCTCCTCCCCCAACCCCCCTCCGGCGAGACGCGGCCGCACCGGGCACCGGGCAGATACCTTAATAAAGGCCCCCCCCCCGTCCGGAAGTGCTGCGTGGGCAGAGGCAGTGTCGGCGGGGAAGGGGGGCAGCATGTCATCGTCAGCGGGAGCTGGCTTCGAGGGGAGCGCTGCAGTGATCCCCTTCTGATGGTGCTGTGGGGCTCCTCTCCTCCTCCGACCCCGGCGGCGCTCAGTCAGCGGGACGCAGGAAAGCGGAGGTAGGGAGGAGAGAGGCTGCGCGGCATGGCAGCGGCCGTTAGGAGCGGCGGCTATCGCCGCCGCATATGTCACGGTGTGTGGGGGGTGTGGGGCTCGGGGGGGGGGTGATTAGGAGCGGCGCCGGCGGCTATCGCCGCCGCCGCATCTGATTTGTGGAGCGGGTGGGATGTCAGTGTTGGGGTCGGGCTGAGCCAGAACACAGCCCGGCCTCAACTACCAGCACTGACGTCACATCCGTTTCATTTCTGTCTCCACAATTCTTTTTTGCCCCATCACGAATGAGGTGCCACTAAGGAAGTTTCACTTCAAAAAGGTCTTTCCAATATGGAATTCACTTTTTTCTAAAAAATAAGGTCCTGTTTATAGGATTTACGTGTTCCTAACATGAGACACACTATTTGTTGAGTACAGTATTTTTGGACATAAAGTATAGATAAGGAATATAAGGTACCATGTCCAATACATAGAAATAAATGTATAGGCACAGCTATCTTCTTAATCGGCCAACAATATTTTACATTGACAACCTTTCAGAATCTACCATCTCCCTTAACCTCTTCTGGGCAAGTGGAACCTGCCACCTCCATGGCCAAAGCCACTCACATCATCGCTCTCTTCAGCGCTCTTCTGTTTAGTTATCCAATTGGGAATGCCTCTTAGACCCCAAGGGAGCCACCATTCATGATGTTCAATGTACGTCAACAGGGCACTGAAAGTTAATCAGGCTAGAGATATTTATGAAGGGACATGGGTATCTCTCAAGAGCTTGTCAATGTACAATGGTATTAGTCCAATAATATAGTATTGCACACAACAGATTTATATTCTATACATTTCAGAGGACTAGTATGGCTAGCACATTATCTTCAATGTGGTTTGGTCAAAATGCAATTGTTATTGGTTCATTGCAGAGACTCACTTTAAATGATATTAAATAAGGAAAGATGTATCACAGTTTAATATCAGGCAAAGAAGATGAAGATAAAGTGACAAAGAATATCTAACAATATAAAACACTTTGTCAAGGCTCTCATGAATGTTACCAGTTGTCCCAAATATCTCAAAACAAATGTTGCTTTAGCAGTCTTAAATATATGTTTTTAGATGCATGTTTTTTTCACTATTTGTTTGTGTGAAAGTGTGCTTCAAAGTGCTTTAGTCTGGCATCTAAATACATCGGAACTGTAAAACTACAAGATGCCACTGCACTCTCAAATGGTATATCCAAATAAAAAAATATACACCACTGCCTCATTATCACTGGTAGGATGTCACTGTCATTTTCTTGTCTCATGTTATCACACGCACACACAAACACTGACAGACACACTCTCAATGACAGACAGGCATACACACACACTCTCACTGACAGACACACACACAGACACAGTCTCACTGACAGATACACACACACACTCACTGACAGACACACACATACACACTCTCACTAACTCACGCACACACTCTCAAGGAGACACACGCAAGCCCCTCTCCCTCTGCAACAAGTGACATAGTTACATAGTAGATGAGGTTGAAAAAAGACGTACGTCCATCAAGTTCAACCTACACTAAATTTAGACAACAGATACTTTATCCTATATCTATACTTACTTATTGATACAGAGGAAGGCAAACAAAAAACCCATTAAGGGGAAAAATTAATTCCTTCCTGACTCTAAGAATTGGCAATCGGATTAATCCCTGGATCAACATCCTTTCCATGTATACTTATTTGGTATATCCCTGTATACCTTTCCCATCTAAAAAGATGTTCAATTCTTTTTAACAAATCTATTGTATCTGCCATCACAGTCTCCATGGGTAATGAATTCCACATTTTAACTGCCCTTACTGTAAAGTTAAGCTACAATGGCATCAGGGTGCGCATAGTCCTCCCACCTACCTGGGCATAGTCCTCCCTAACCCCCCCCCCCCTGGACTTACTGTAGCAGCACCGTGCTGACTGGTCTGTCAATCACCACCATGACCGCCAAAAACACAAATGATCAGGTAATGTTCAGCGCTCCTGTAGAACGCGATCTGCCCTAAATATGCGCAAAAAGCAGATAACATTCACAGGACATTACAGGGGCCACCAGCATGCTAGCCCATGTGACATCCAGTGAACATCGTAATGGTACCCAAGAGGTCAATTTAATTTAACAAACATGAAAACCATTACTTCCTACCAATGAAAATGACAGTTTGTTTCATACTGATGAAAACAGAGCTTGTTACAAAATACCCCTCCTAGCATAAATGTGGCTATATATACACACAGTTTACATACAAAACTAGTTCGATACAAACAACAACATTAATCTCGTCAAAAATAAAAATAACAGAAATAACTTGTATTTTATCTTCCATAAATCTGGTGCTGTTTGTTGCACTACATTTCTGGAGCCTGGCGACTGTGTTAGATACTGTAGCTCGCTAACTATCACAGCTTGTATGTTTCATTCTCCCAGACATGCAGTATTCAGCAGCATCGCCTTCAATAAATGACCATGTCAACTGTACATCAACATTAATTTATTACTGAAAAAATTATTGTAATGCATAATTATATTTCCCTTGAACAAGGAATTGCTTTGCTACGCTTGTAACGGTTACCAGAGTATACAGATTGTTATTGAAGTGATCTGTGTTTTTCTAATCTGTGGTAAAAGGGTGGGTTGTATCCTACGTGTGTGGCCCTCTAAATTGAACCTTTTATAAACACGACCACAGGAAAATACATGGTACAGCAAAGGCAGCACAAACATCACTCAGTGTGGCTTTACTTCACGTCGGTTTAACAAGACAGTGCATTACCTATTAGCTGTAGCACATGTGTGGTACACACTTTTTTGTACCAATTGCACTAAATTAAATATACGTGTATATACTATGTGGTAGCATTGTATCCCATTATTGTATAATATGCAATGGAATAAAACAACTACAAGTAACAACGTCCCTAGCAATCTCAGTCATTTCTTACCACAACGTAGGCAATAAAGTACACATCTGGGAAAAACGATTTCCCGAAATGAGGTGTCCCACTTCAGAGATCTCCACAAGTTTACTGCACTTCAAGCATGTAATTATTGATAATTAATATCACTAATATTTAAATTTGTCTATTTCTTAATAGTCCTCTCTCCACCTTTTAGTTGTTATTAATGGTTAATTTTACTCTTGTGCTTTTGTGATATTGTGGCCACACACAGTTAATACAATAAGCAGTAATCTAAGTGTGATGGTGTTTGGTTCTACTTAATACCAGACCTTCGATTACAGGCAACTTGTAGCGCTTTGCTTTGTCTTGGCAGGGAACAGGTTAAACTATTTTGCTCTGCAAAATCTTAATCATCCAGTTCTGTTTTCTAAATAACAGGGTATCTACCTCTTCCTTTTTATTCATATAGGACAAATATCCCATAAGGCCATTAACGAATGAGTACAGGTAGTCCTCGTTATCCAACGTTTCACTTTACAACGAATGGCATAACCAACGCTTTACAATGTAACCCTATGGGCTGTTTTTTGACGCCGGAAAGCGTTATCCGACGCCTGAAAGCGTTATCCAACGCTCACCGCCACTGATTAACATGGGACTCACTTTACAACGGTTTCACTATCCAGCGCTACTTCCAGAACGGATTCCGTTGGATAACCGAGGACCGCCTGTACTTCAATAGTGCAGAAGGTGAAACCATTTTTATTGGGACTGGCAGAATATATTTTAAAGGCAACTTTTGCTCTCAAAATCTTGTCTTTAAAATGTATTCTGTCAGTTGAAATAAAAAAAAAAAAGGTATCACCCACAGTACTATAAAGTACTCAGTCATTTTTACACAATTTCAACAGAATTGCCATGGCTACAAGAACCAAAAATGCAGACTGGCACATAACTTGATTTTGAAATACAATTGTTAATGTCATTTTTTGCATTCTGTTTTTTTTTAAATTGATATATCTTATTGCCCTTTCCAGGGTTGTTTTTATTTTTAAAATATGATGTTTCTTTCAGGAGATATAAGCATTTGAAATACTACATGTCCGTGTGTTAAAAAGCTAGAGCAGTGTTTCCCAACCAGGGCTCCGCTGCACCCAGGAGTTCTGTGAGAGGATCAAAAGGGTTCCACAGGATTTCCCCGGTCTCCCAAAGCAGGGCAGTTGCTAGGGGGCTGGGCAGTTTCCCCTATCCTGATTGGCGGCATTACCCAGCAGCAGCAAATCAGGAGGTGGTATCAGGAGCCCGGAGGCGGGGCCAAGCAGAGGAGGAAGCAGCACGTGTCTGTCTGTCGTGTGTGTGTGTGTGTGTGTGTGTGTGTGTGTGTGTGTGTGTGTGTGTGTGTGTGTGTGTGTGTGTGTGTGTGTGTGTGTGTGTGTGTGTGTGTGTGTGTGTGTGTGTGTATATTTGTTCTGTCCTGTTGGTCTGTCCTGTTGTGTGTGTGTGTCTATTTGTTCTGTCCTGTTGTGTGTGTGCATTTGTTCTATGCTGTTGGTGTGTGTTTTCTGTGACTATCCTGTTGGTGTGTGTGTGTGTGTGTTTTCTGTGACAGTCCTGTTGGTGTGTGTGTGTTTTCTGTGACTGTCCTGTTGGTGTGTGTGTGTGTTTTCTGTGACTGTCCTGTTGGTGTGTATGTGTGTGTTTTCTGTGACTGTCCTGTTGGTGTGTGTGTTTTCTGTGACTGTCCTGTTGATGTGTGTGTGTTTTCTGTGACTGTTCTGTTGGTGTGTGTGTTTTCTGTGACTGTCCTGTTGATCTGTGTCTGTTTTCTGTGACTGTCCTGTTGGTGTATGTCTGTTTTCTGTGACTGTCCTGTTGATCTGTGTCTGTTTTCTGTGATTGTCCTGTTGATCTGTGCCTGTTTTCTGTGACTGTCCTGTTGGTGTGTGTGTGTGTTTTCTGTGACTGTCCTGTTGATCTGTGTCTGTTTTCTGTGATTGTCCTGTTGATCTGTGTCTGTTTTCTGTGACTGTCCTGTTGATGTGTGTGTGTGTTTTCTGTGACTGCCCTGTTGGTGTGTGTGTGTTTTCTGTGACTGTCCTGTTGATCTGTGTCTGGTTTGTGTGACTGTCCTGTTGATCTGTGTCTGTTTTCTGTGACTGTCCTGCTGGTGTGTGTGTTTTCTGTGACTGTCCTGTTGATGTGTGTGTGTTTTCTGTGACTGTCCTGTTGGTGTGTGTCCCAGCCCGGCTCCCGGCGCAGGGCCAGCCTTAGGGCAGGGCGAGCAAGGTGGCCTCCTTGGGCCCCACACCTTCAGTGGCCCCGTGCTCCCTCCTCCAGCTCCCTTCTCCGGCAGGGCAGAAGTTGGATCCCGGTGCCGACAGGAAGAGGGAGTGGGGGGCCCCCGAACCGGCTGAGAGGTGTGGCTCTGTGTGTGTGTGTGTCTCTGTGTGTGTGTGTGTCTCTGTGTGTGTGTCTCTGTGTGTGTCCCCCTTTCTTTGCTAATTTGTGAGAGGGGTCTTACCTTTTCTCGAGTGGGCCGCCTCCTGTAGCATTGTATTGCCATGGCGACCAACATCAAATGACAACATGTTGCCATGGCAACGTGATGTCACATGCCGCCGTGACGCCACGACGCTGCCGGAGGAGGGCCGCTCGTCAAGGTAAGTAACTTTTTTACAGCAGGGGCCCCGCTTCCTGCATGCCGACTTAGGCCCACAAAGCCTAAGGCCGGCCCTTTATGTGTTATCTGTGACTGTCCTGTTGGTGTGTGTGTTATCTGTGACTGTCCTGTTGGTGTGTGGGTAGGTGTGTTTTCTGTGACTCTCTGCCCTCTCAGTCTCCTGTGAATCTCTGTCCTGTGTTTTCTTTGACCCTGTCCTCTTCAAATCATGGTTGTTAACACTACAGAATAAAACATTAATATTATTGGTGGGTTGATGGGGTTTAAAAGCAGGACATACTTGTGAAACAGGATATCAACATTATATGAGTTAAACTACTGTGTAACACACACATATATATATACACACACACACACACACACACACACTCTTATGTCTTTCATAAATATAATTTCCTGATGTAGCTGTATACAGTAGCTACATATGCATGAATGGATCTTGTCATGTAAAGAGAAGACTGCTGACCGTTATACTGAATAGGTGCCAGAGAAACAATGGGGATGGAACATTAGTGGAAGTAGTGATCTGTGTCCCTATATAGAAGAGCACTAACCTTCTAACAAAAGGGGCAAAAGCATAATTTGTAAACGTTTTGTGGTATATTTATCTTTTAAGAACAGTACATGAAGATATTATTTTTGAAACATCTCTCAATTTATTTTTCTTTCAAGACCTAGACATTAATCTCATTATAAATTATGTTTAGATTATATATATATATATATATATATATATATTAATATATGTAATGCATAATGTATATATTTATACATTATGTATTACAGTATATCTTATATTAGATTTTGACATTTTTGTACTCATGGAATTTTTTTTTTTTTGTAAATTAGTATTATTTGACCTGAGGAAGAAAGAGAACTCTCAAAAGCTTGTAGGGTTGCCAGGTGTCCAGTATTGAACTGTCCTGTATTTAGACACACTGTCCACTAAAAAAATATAGGTAATGCTGGACATGTATGTGCCCGGTATTACCTCTCTGGACACAGTGACCTGACCGCCTTGGGGGGCCGTGGGATTTCATGAGCAAGGAGAGAGCAGGGCTATTGCTAGGGAGATGGGCAGCTTCCTCCATCCAGATTGGCTGCATTATGCAGCAGCAGACAATCAGGAGGAGGTGTCAGGAGCCCTGGGGGTGGGGCCAAGGAGAGGAGGAAACAGCATGGAGTGGTGAGCGGTGTGTGTGTGTCTCGAACGCGTCGCACCTTTCACCATTGTGTCCAGAATTGTTAGAGAAGCCACCTGGTAACACTACTTATAATATCAATTATTATTCCAATTAAAAAAGGTATCATCTAATACTGAAGTACTAATTTATTCTGTACTATCTCTATTTAAATAAAAGGTAGTGAGTGGTACAACATACCCTTGCCTACTGTAGCCTTTCATCCTTTGTGCCTGTGGGATTATGGCCATATTTACTCGGGGTGCTAAACCATAGTACAACTTCCAGCCCATTCAAGAGAATCAGTAGATATGGGCCTACGTGTTTATAGTATTATATCTAATAAGAAAAGGGAGATATCTTTTTCAGGAGCTTTTTGATTTCATGTATTTTTGTGAGTTTTATTGGCACTTTGGGTAAAGAAATTAAAATGGCAGTGAGCTGGATATGTCCTAAGAAGAAATGACCGTCGTTGGACAAAGATGTACGCGACTGGATTCCAAGAGAGATTAAAAGACCAAGACGACAAACAAAAGTAAGATGGGAGGATGAAATCAGAAATGTGTTGGTGCAACATGGAGAAGAGAGGCTGCAACCACAGTACCTGGAAGACCATTAGGAGGCCTTCATATAGCAGTGGATCAACAAGGGCTGAAGATGATGATGATGATAATATATAAATATATATATATCCCTTTGTACAAAGCTTTCAAAACCTCATGTCTCTTCCTCGTATACACATGAACACTAGAAAAGAGACTTATGAAATCTCAATAGTTCTCCTGTTGATTCATCGATAGGTTTCACAGCCTGCAATAAATCTACACCTGTGCCGGGCCTATGCAACTGCTGAGCCTCGCTTTGCTTTTTCTCTGAATAATTCTGTTCACCATTACTGATCATGCCTCGCTTAGCATTTACATCATTTGTGTACCATGAGTTTCTAGGACAGGTAATGGGAGGCAACATAGGTTGCAGCAACTATAGAATCAGGCTGCACATTTAAAAATGGCTCTTCTGCGCCTATGAATCAGATTCAAAATAAAAACGCACATCCCTGCAGGATTCTTGTGATTTACTTAGTGCATCTTGAGTATTTCCGCTTCTATTACTTTTCTGATACCTTTTGCAACACCTTTCACAAAACATTAAGTAGATATTGTTTTCTGCAACCATGGTGCTTTGCAGAAACCAAATCATTTTATGTTTGTTATTTAATGAATTTAGCATGCACTGGATTACTGTAGAACAGTGTTTTTGAACAGGGTATCTCCGGGCTTCCCTAAAGGGTTCTCTGCAATTTTCAGGTCATTTGAAAATGATACCAAATACAGAAGAATTTACAATAAATCTGATCTCAGATGCGCTATTAGAGAGGGTTCAGGTTTTTTACAATACATCTGATCTCAGACACAGTATTAGAGAGGGTTGGGGTTCCTTGCAATGCATCTGATTTTAGACGTGCTATTAGAGACGGTTGGGGTACTTTGCAATACATCTGATCTCAGACACGCTATTGGGGAGGGTTGGGGTTCCTTACAATGTATCTGATCTCAGACGCGCTGTTAGAGAGGATTGGGGTTCCTTACATCTTATCTCAGACGTGCTATTAGACAGGGTTTGGGTTCTGCAGAATTTCACAATATAATTATAGGCTTCCTTAACCAAAAAAAGGTTAAAAAATACTGCTGTAGAGGTTTGAGACCCTTCACAGCTCCATCAGCGTTCTGCATTATCTATTCATAAACTGCAGTAAATAAACAACTAAATCAGCTTTGTAAGAGAATCAACATAAAATACTATTGGTTTCTCCTAATTCTACTCATTCTAATGACTTACTGTACCATTAATAATAGCATGGGAAGCAAATAAGGTGCAAACGATGCCCGAGAGAGTCAGAGAGAGAGAAATGTGATAAAGGTCAGGGTAAGGCACACAGTCCTTTCCAGTGTTTCTGCATTGAAATATAATATGCAGAAACTATGCAGAGTCATGTACTTTTTGTACACAGTGTTGTATTGTATCAAATTTACATTTGTTACAACTGTCATGTACATTATACCAACGATAACAAAAATGAAACATAATATCTGGTATCATGAAACGGCCACAAGTGTTCGCTTCCAACCATACTGCGCTGGGATTGAAAAGTATTATTACAGATGTAAAATAGGGGGTGAGTTCTCAGGCAGCGGTTACTTTGCATTCATAAGCTGCATAATAAATGCGCGCTGTCACACAGGTTAGAGAAAAAGCTCTGTTGTGAGATCATAATATACAGTAGTTGCAGTGAATTATCCTAAACAGGGCTACAGCTATGTGCAGATTCATACACACCATGCCACACGCAATATAAATGAGAATGCTGGAGGCATGTCTGTCTTACAGGGGGAGTCTCACTCATGCATTGGAAAACAGTCTAAGCCATCAGCATCAATGGTGTCAGGAACTTCAGTGGACACTCACTCTTGCAACTTTTTTTGAGCGCCAAAATGCAATCTTTTGGAGACAGGATCCTGAAATCTGGGTGCTGTGACTTTGACAGATATGACAGTGTACTAGTGTACAGGGATATGATCACCAGGCAGAACAGGAAAGGGAATCCCTGTGTACAATGTACTGTAGGTTACAGTCTAGAGCTGTGGTGGCCAACTCCAGTCCTCAATGACCACCAGCAGGTAAGGGTTTAAGCATTACCTGCTTCAGCACAGGAGGCTCAGTCAACAACTGAGCCACTGATTGGGCCACCTGTGCTGAAGCAGGGATATCCTTAAAACCTGACCTGTTGGTGGCCCTTGAGGACTGGGGTTGGCCACTCCTCATCTAGAGAGACTACAATTCTGTTGCCCATTCATAGACTTGGCCTTGCCATACCTTAACCCATTCACTGCCAGGGAGCCCACGGAGGGGTTAAACAGGCCCTTTTGACACATGCAATGGCCTTTTTTTTTTATTATTGCTGCGGGAGGCGGGAGGGGGGGGAACTGCTTGCACACCAGTTCTTTTTCTTCTGTTTGCAGAGAGAGGCAATTCAATCCAATGTGGTTTGAAACATGAGTAGGTCACTGTACACCATGATAAAATTCCCTAATCCCTGGGCCAAATTTCCCCGAGGGGGGCCTCCTCCTACCCCTTCACTTTCCAAGCTGACTTTTCCATTCCCACTCTCGTGTTTCCTTCTCCTTCATTTCTTTCATTTCCCCTACCTTAAAGCCTTGATACCCGATCTGTTGCCAGTGCTCAGGTTACAGTTTTTACAGCTTAGGCCCGTCTATGGCTGTATACATTCCTTTCTTTCTGCTCTGCAGTGATTACTTACCAGGGTTTATTTTACACCAGTCCAGATGAAAGCTGTTCAGATGAAGGGGAACATAGCCAGGCTGTTTGAACATTGCAGATATGAACCTACACAAGAGCACATTGTGTACCCCTTGACATTTTGTAGCAAACTCAATTGACACTGTTTCCAGCTCGCTGTTACTGTATTCTGCCAGCCATGGAAAAGAAAATATGAGCATATGGAGATTGTGCCTACTTACACATTTTGTCAAAACAAAATACACATGATTATTTAGAAATGGAACAATCCTGTGAGATGTGTGTCTATCAAGGAAACAATTTTAAGTAACCCCTAATTGTATTGCACAGTTTAAGAAAAGCAGTGATTCCTGTTGGGAACAAGTTTTAGACAACTCGCAGGAAACATCGACCATTATTTTTGTTGCCATTTCCAAGGATACCTGTGTCTGAATGTTCCCATGAATTACTACTGGAGTTAAAAACCTATAGTTTGAATAGATTCTTCGTAGCAACCAGCAACAGTAGAATGGGGGGGACGGGGGGACTCTCTGAGCCACTGTTTAAGCTTAGCCCTTAATACCAAAGCATCAGTTTAAAAAAAATTGTGTAATTTCCCCCTCACACAATGTTGTTTTTGTTTCTTCCCCACCAGTTCAGACAAACATCTGCTATGAAGAACAACTATCTCCCAAACCACTGAGTGTGCCTGCAGCCAAAATAAACAAAACAAACCCAGAGGATCCAGCACAGTCAGCCTTTATATCCAGCCAGGATAACATTTCACATGTTTTGATTAAAATTAGCTAATTTGTAATTCTAGAACCTATGTTAAAAGCTGCAATCCATATAGATCACATTAAGTGATGGTTTAAAGCAGCAAATGACTATGTGATAGATTTGAGCAGCTCAGGAAACTGCATGGGGCTACAATTAACCATTACAATTAATACTTAAATTGAAGTGATGAGAAAAATAAAACAGACCTTGCCACATCCCCCCAAGAAAGCCCATGCCACATCCTCCCAAGCCTGTCCTTTTTAGAAAGCAGGCTGTCTGAGCACTGTAAATCAGAAGAACCCCTTATGTCACTGATTTCCAGGGCATATTGCCACATTTGTGAACACTATGAGAAAGTTCATTCTTTTCTGGAAACAGTTCTTGATGTTTGATCCACTTTTCAAAATCAGGAGAGAAAAGGAAAGCTACAAACTCAAGCACCAGCCTCCAAGTCAACTTAGCAGAGCAACAAGAAAAGGATGGTATCCTGACTTCTTTATAATATATACTCTGTCTACATACACAAATAGGCCTGTCATTGATACTGTACACCATATCTAACAAGAGAGCCTGTATAGGCAACTAGTTCTTCACGTGCTCATGAATGGTCTCCAATGTCCACAAGAAGCACAGAAAATATATATATATATATATATATATATATATATATATATATCAGTGACAATCTTAGAAAGACAAATAGGCAGTCTCTAACCTCTAACTTGAACATTTGATTTTTTTAAACAAAAGTACATTGATGTTAATTATTTTGCTAGTAAGTATTTCTGATACCATTGAGGATTTATTGTTAAGCCACAAAGAGCTGGGAAGTGCCCCCAGATAGGAAGGGAGAAAGGGTCTCAAGGGCTCTTGTGCAACTGCTCCAATTGAACATCTGGCATCCCAGTCTCCAGAAGAACCACTGGAGCACCTCTGGACTACTAGGGATTCCCTGAGCTACTTAACACAAAAAAAGCCACTCCGACCCATTACTGTTAGCGGGGGTTGTCAGGTGGAGAAAGCAGCATGCAACTAAGAAAAAAGGAAAACAGGCAAAATGCTAACAAATAACAATGATAAGAAATGCCAAATAAAGAATAATGCTCAGCTCCAGTGATGGGATCTCACTTGGACAATGTGAGAGAGAGAGATTGAGAGAGAGGAGAGAGAGAGAGAGAGAGAGAGAGAGAGAGGACTGCTTACAATTCAGAGACGTCTTGCCAGTCTTGGTGGATATGAAGTCTCTAAATGGACAGCAATCAGCTCACACACTATTGTCAATAGGAATGGGTCATCATCAGAGCAGTGTGTGTCACTTACAGTTAAATAAAATCAGAGCTGGTCAATTCACAGAGCTGCAGACTGTGAATTCGTCTCTGTTTTCAGCCTAGGAGGCGGAGCCGAAACATTTAGTGCATCCTACAGAAAATGACAAGAGGTCCTTTTTTTTTTTTTTTTTTTTTTTTGTACCATTGAATTTTCCTGCCCAGACACAACGCAAAAGAAATAAATGCAATGTCCCCCCCTCTCCCACAGCAGCACCTTACCTTCATCTCCTCGTTGATTTCCCTTTTCACTGGGTGAGCAGTCTTCCTGCTTCTTTTATTTTCTGGGGGTCTCCCCTCTTTCTCCATTTCTGCCATTTTTTTGTCTGGTTTGTGCTGATGAAATGGCTGCTGGAATTAGGTGGTGAAGAAGAGTGGTGCTGGTGTTTGGGGGAGGCAGGAGAGTGAAGTGGCTATTCCCCCCCTCTATTTAGAGGTGAAAGACGTCAGGGATTGTGTGAGGAGGGAGCTCTGTAGGGAGAGCTGGGGGTGCCAGTCTGCTGGGCTGTGGGTGCCCTGCTGTCAGTTCAGCCATCTTCTGCCTCTGGCTCTGTCTGCATTAGTCCTGGGCTTGCTGCTTGTTGCTTTGTGTGTGTGTGTGTGTAGGTGTGTGGTGATGTAGGTCTGTGTGTATGTTTGTGTGACTGTAAGTGAGAGAGAGGGAGGAGAGAGAGAGAAAGCTCCTTGTGTGGAACAGCACAGAGGGATAGTCCCTCCCAGGCTGGGAGAAGAGAGGAGGAGCTCCCTGCCAAAATGTTATTCACAGCCTCCTCCTACTCACGCTGATCCGGAGGATGTCTTCAGTGCTGGACACATCTGGGAGATGGGGAGGGAGTCTAGTATAATGCAGGCTCTTCCTTACATCTCATCTCATACACTTGCCAATAGTCAGGCTCTCGCTCTCTCTCTATAGGGACAGCACAGTCAATGTAGGGGTGGCTGGTACCCTGTGCAAGGAGGGTAGGCACATCTGGAAGGTGGGTGAATAACTAAAGCTATGTAAACAGCCCCTAGACACACAAAATGATAGGCAAACAAAAGAGACAGCTGGCTCGTTGCATTGTGAGTTTTTAATGACTTTGTAGACGAGCAGAAACTGGAATTAAGGGGGTTTCACTTATTAAAGCCCATGTTTGCTTCCTTGTGCCCGCCCTTATCGGCATACAGAGTCGCCCCCCTCCCCGCCCCCCTTATGACAGGTACGCAAGGTTAGGAAGGATCCTCTGTCTGCGGTTCTGTGCACACCGGGGAGTCAGTGACACTTACTGATCTATGCAAATCAGCGCACATCTAACCTCCAGCACATCAGTGCCTGTGCAGGTGCATGGCCCACCGCCCTTGTGACAGAGCACACAGGAAATGCACAAAGACATTTGCAGGTTAGGGGGGGGGTCTCAAATATGTTAGTGCTAAGGTTTATTTTTATTTATTTATTTTAATTTTAAAACAATCGCCTCCACTTCCTGGCACCAGCCCTTGTACACACATTGGAGTATTCACCTGCGGGTCGGTATCACAGATCCCAATGGGCGAGATAAAGGGCCCCCGCTGCTCTCTGTGCCGGTGTGACAGCTGGATACAGGGCAGGGAGTGATGATGGGGAGACGTGCTGAGCATACCAAGCTCCCCCAGTCATGGACAACGCGCTCAAGGTGTCAGAGTGATGATAAAAATAAAGCAGTGTCCAGGGTGCTGCTCAGTGCTTATGCTTGACTGCCTTGTACTAGTATGGAGGGGGGGATGGCAAGGAAAGGGCACATGTCCCTGTCAAGCTGGCAGTTGCTTTTGCAATGAGACATTAAAGGTGCAGAGTGACTAGAGATAAATATCCACAAAATAATGTAGCGATTTTAGAGTGCTTTAGTGACTAAGGGCCTCATGCAGTAAGCGCCGATAAGGCTTTTTCGGCATTTTTTCGCCATTTTTTGCCCTCCCGATTCAGTAAGCGCCGATAAGTGGGAATTATCGGCAACTTTTCTTCCCGATAAAAAATTATCGGCATCCGGCTGCCGATAAGCCACTTATCGGCACTTTTTGAACCCGGCTGAATTCAGGTAGCCCCGATCAGCTGGAGAGTTTATCGGGAATCCAGCCCGCCAACTAAAGTTGGCAACTTGGTGGAGGAGAAGCATCGGCAAGGGCGACACTTAGAAAAAATCAGCCCTTTTTCCTGCCTGTGACTGATGCCGGGGGTCTCCGGAGCTGATACCAGCACCGGAGCCCCCCGGCATGCATCCGAGGCAGGAAAAATGCATTTACAGCCCATTTCATTACCGCCAACTAAAGTTGGCAACTTGGTGGAGGAGAAGCATCGGCAAGGGCGACACTTAGAAAAAATCAGCCCTTTTTCCTGCCTGTGACTGATGCCGGGGGTCTCCGGAGCTGATACCAGCACCGGAGCCCCCCGGCATGCATCCGAGGCAGGAAAAATGCATTTACAGCCCACTTCATTACCTTAGCAGCTAACCGCTAAGGCAATGAAGGGGTTAACCCACCGTGCCATGTTTATTATGGGTAGCGGCGATGGGTGAAGGGGGTATTTGGCCCTTGTTGTTTGTTTTGGGCTTGCGGGTTGGGGGGGTGCGGGTGCACTTAACCCCTTCACGACCGTAGCAGTTAATACCGCTACGGTCATGAAGGGGTTAAGCCCTCCTGCTACCCCCCCCCCCCCGCAAGCCCTAAACAACCACCGTTGGGGCTAATACCCACTTCACCCACCCCCACTACCCACAATAAAAAATAATCACACACACCAGCCCCACAATAAATAAATAAATATAAATAAATAAATAAATATCTCTATATAAATAAATATATATATAACCCCTATAATCCCTAACATACACATATATGCACAGCAATGATACTATAGGCCAGCCAGTACCAATTATGTGCCCCCCCAAATTAATGTCTAAACACATACATACTTATAAAGAAATACCCCCCCCCCTCCTTAACACATACAGTATAGTAATGGCCACAATTACTATTATCCACAAAGGGATAATAGTGAATGTGCCCATTTTAAATACATAAACAGCAATAAATACATTAAATACATATAGTACTCACCACCCATGTCCGGCTGCCACGATGAAGGCCATCCTCCTCTTCATCCTGCCCATGGCCCCCTCCGCTGCTGCAAAACAGACACAAGAATGAAAACATCCAAAGTAATGTCCTCTAACCCGTTAATCACCATAGCGGTTATTAACCGCTACAGTCATTAAGGGGTTAACCCACCCTCAACCACCACTCGGGACGCCTACATACCCTCCCACACTAACCGCCCAGCCCGTGAGGCCTAACCACCCTCACCCACTACCCACAAGGGAGGCCTACCCACATACCGTTGGGGAACCCCCCCCCTCCACCCCCAGTACCCACAATAAAAACAATACACAGACCCACAATAAACATCATTATATTTATTAAATAATTACCCACCCCCTGTGCCCCCCCATAAATACAAGATTTATCCTTTTACAAACAGGGTTCATAACACAGCCCCACGTGAGTCCCCGGTGGGCTGGCGGAGCACCTGACAGACCTACAGGATACCAGCAGCCCTTTTCAAACAGGTTCTGGAGGCCTGCTGGTGGGTCCCGCCAAGTGCCATGGCCCCCAGGTGGTCTCCTTGGGTCACCGTGGGCCACAATTGGGTCCCCACGGTAGGCCCAAGGATGTCTGGGAGCCCCGGGTCAGACCCACAGGTGTCTGCGGGGCCTCGGGTGGTTCCCACGGGGGTCTGGGGAACTCACGAGTGCTCACTACGGGTCCGTGGTGCCCCCACAGAAGTGGGACCACCGCTTCATCCCCGCACCTATGGGTCGGCGGTGCCCCCACAGATGTGAGGCCACCACTTCATCCCCGCAGACTACGGGTCCGCGGTGCCCCCACAGATGTGAGGCCACCGCTTCATCCCCGCATGTGTCACCCATGGAACCACCAGCCTGATACCCGTGAGAGACCCGCAGGTGGTCTCCAGAGGTCCCACGCAGAACCACGGAACAAACCCTGAATGTAAAACAAATAAACCTGGCCTATACATTCAATACATACACCCCCCCCCCCCCCAACACCTACAGTACAATAATGTGCAAAATATCTATTATCCAGATAGGGATAATAGATTATTTGCCCATTATTAAAAACATTAACTAGCATATTCAAATAAATAAAGTACTACTGACCTCATCAATAAGAAGTCTCCATCGCCAGCAACATCCTTGTCTTGCCCACAAAATACATAGCCAAAACAAAGCCAATACATTGCAATTACATTCAGATATCAATTAACCCCTTAAACACCTTATCGGATAATAACCGCAAAGGTAATTAAGGGGTTAAGCCACACTGGCCCGATACCCACCTTTCACCCATGAATTTGTACAGTGGCTTCATCATGCAACTATATATATATATATATATATATATATATATATATATATATATATACATATATATATATATATATATATATATATATATATATATATATATATATATATACATATATATATATATATACAGAGAGAGAGAGAGATATATATATACACACACACATGATGAACCAATATACAAATAAATGTAGAAGGGTTAACAAAAACATGCTGTACTCCAAATAACACTTCTCCATACAGACACACTACAATAAAATTAATTTCCTTTAATAATCCTAACTGAATTTACATTTACATTGCAAGCAAAATACAAATACCTCCAAACAAGTATACTATTTTATCCAATCCAGTAAACATAAATCAATTACCATTCATTAATGACATCCCTAAACAATTTACATTCCATCCCTAACAATTAAACAATTAAAAAATTCAAGCCTTTAACATAACAATTTAGCCTGAGAAAAAATATATGTACCAACAAGAATACAAAATTGAAAACCAAGGCTAACCCTGACCTCAAGAACACCATTCAATATCAACAATTACATCTATCTAATTTTAAAATACTTTAAACACACAATAAAGCATAGCAGCATAGACAAATTAATTTAAAACATATCAAATCAAGCTTTTAAAACAACCTCATTTCTTACCCTGTATGAATATATAAAATTGTGACAGGCTTTCAATGACGTCACATCCGTTCTCCCCCAAGCCTCTGTCACATGGTATACTAGAGCCAATCAGAGTAGGGATTGAGTTCCCACGCTCTGATTGGCTACCGTACCATGTGAGGCCGGCCATGTTTCTTTTCATGACGTCATCTTAAAGGCAATTGAAGCAAAGCCATTCTGATTGGCTGTGCTTTCATTGTCTTTAAGTGACGTCATCATTTTTTTTTTTCTCGGCCAAAACACATGGTTTTCACGGCCCAATCAGGGCCGTGGGAACCATGACGAAAATGTGACGTCATAGGCCTTTAAAAGCCTATATCATCTCATTTTGAAGCCAGTCGCCTAGGAGGAAGGACCTCCTACAGAAGAAGAAGACCAGGGCGTGGCCGAAGACGGGAAGAAGACCCCGGAAGAAGATAGAAGAAAGAAAAATACAGATGAAGATGGATTACAAATAGTAGACCCGCGGATTGATTTGGATTTTTAGTTTAATGTTTGTTTTTTATTTTATGGGTTCCTGTGCCTGGTGGTTTTGTACGTGAGTAACCAGTTCAACGGGAGTCGGTGGGGGCAAGTAATGGTAAGTGAACTAAAGAAATGTATTTTATTTAACTTGTTAATTTTTTTTAAAAGCTTTTTTAACATGTGTATTTTTTTTTTGTGGTATATAATTTCTTGCCACTGTATGTATGTACAGTATGTATGTATGTCTAGAGAGATATATACATACAGGGTAAGAAATGATGTTGTTTTAAAAGCTTGATTTGATGTGTTTTAAATTAATTTGTCTATGCTGCTATGCTTTATTGTGTGTTTAAAGTATTTTAAAATTAGATAGATGTAATTGTTGATATTGTATGGTGTTCTTGAGGTAAGGGTTAGCCTTGGTTTTTAATTTTGTACTCTTGTTGGTACATATATTTTTTCTCAGGCTAAATTGTTATGTTAAAGGCTTGAATTTTTTAATTGTTTAATTGTTAGGGATGGAATGTAAATTGTTTAGGGATGTCATTAATGAATGGTAATTGATTTATGTTTACTGGATTGGATAAAATAGTATACTTGTTTGGAGGTATTTGTATTTTGCTTGCAATGTTATTGTTAACATTCATTTGCAGAATATATATGCTGCATAGATTGTATGCATCATATATACAATGTAAATGCAATGTGTTGATTGGCATTAGAGGTATTTGATTGGCATTTGATGATTGTGATTGTAAGTTCAGTTAGGATTATAAAAGGAAATTATTTTTATTGTAGTGTGTCTTTATGGAGAATTGTTATTTTGAGTACAGCATGTTTGATAACCCTTCTACATTTATTTGTATATTGGTTCATCATGTGTGTGTGTATATATATATATATATCTCTCTCTCTGTGTATATATATATATATATATATTAAACACACAAACCCAGCAAGCTCAAACGCCCACACCCTCCTAATATTGACTATATGTAATGCCACATAGAGTGCAACTGGGCTGTGGCACATGAATATAGGAAAACACAGGGGGTGCCCAGTGCTACATCCAAATGACAAAACATACATGGTAATAATTACAAGAAATGATGCTTCAATACTAATAACATTGCTAATGCTAATAATAAAATATGGTTTTTTACTTAGAAATTTTGGCCAAAACATCATAAGCTTGCACACCAAACGTCAAGGTAAACCATAATAAGTGCAAGTCCTACACTACACTGCATTTGTTCCCAATACCTCTGTATGAGGGGGAAGAACCATAATAGATTCATTACCTGCAGCAAGATGAGACAATCCACCATTAAAAAGGGGGAGTTGACGTGAGCTCTGGGGGAGGTGCCACAACCTCCATACAACTGATACCAGTCAGAAATTAATTAAACACACAAACCCAGCAAGCTCAAACGCCCACACCCTCCTAATATTGACTATATGTAATGCCACATAGAGTGCAACTGGGCTGTGGCACATGAATATAGGAAAACACAGGGGGTGCCCAGTGCTACATCCAAATGACAAAACATACATGGTAATAATTACAAGAAATGATGCTTCAATACTAATAACATTGCTAATGCTAATAATAAAATATGGTTTTTTAGTTAGAAATTTTGGCCAAAACATCATAAGCTTGCACACCAAACGTCAAGGTAAACCATAATAAGTGCAAGTCCTACACTACACTGCATTTGTTCCCAATACCTCTGTATGAGGGGGAAGAACCATAATAGATTCATTACCTGCAGCAAGATGAGACAATCCACCATTAAAAAGGGGGAGTTGACGTGAGCTCTGGGGGAGGTGCCACAACCTCCATACAACTGATACCAGTCAGAAATTAATTAAACACACAAACCCAGCAAGCTCAAACGCCCACACCCTCCTAATATTGACTATATGTAATGCCACATAAAGTGCAACTGGGCTGTGGCACATGAATATAGGAAAACACAGGGGGTGCCCAGTGCTACATCCAAATGACAAATATATATATATATTTGCATGATGAAGCCAATGTACAAATTCATGGGTGAAGGGTGGGTATCGGGCCAGTGTGGCTTAACCCCTTACTTACCTTTGCGGTTATTATCCGATAAGGTGTTTAAGGGGTTAATTGATATCTGAATGTAATTGCAATGTATTGGCTTTGTTTTGGCTATGTATTTTGTGGGCAAGACAAGAATGTTGCTGGTGACGGAGACTTCTTATTGATGAGGTCAGTAGTACTTTATTTATTTGAATATGCTAGTTAATGTTTTTAATAATGGGCAAATAATCTATTATCCCTATGTGGATAATAGTTATTTTGCACATTATTGTACTGTAGGTGTTGGGGGGGGGGGGGGGTGTATGTATTGAACGTATAGGCCAGGTTTATTTGTTTTACATTCAGGGTTTGTTCCGTGGTTCTGCGTGGGACCTCTGGAGACCACCTGCGGGTCTCCTCGGGTATCTCACGGGTATCAGGCTGGTGGTTCCACGGGTGACACATGCGGGGATGAAGCGGTGGCCTCACATCTGTGGGGGCACCACGGACCCGTAGTCTGCGGGGATGAAGCGGTGGTACCACTTCTGTGGGGGCACCGCGGACCCGTAGTGAGCACTCGTGAGTTCCCCAGACCCCCGTGGGAACCACCCGAGTCCCCGCAGACACCTGTAGGTCTGACCCGGGGCTCCCAGACATCCTTGGGCCTACCGTGGGGACCCAATTGTGGCCCACGGTGACCCAAGGAGACCACCTGGGGGCCATGGTGCTTGGCGGGACCCACCAACAGGCCTCCAGAACCTGTTTGAAACGAGCTGCTGGTACCCTGTATGTCTGTCAGGTGCCCCGCCAGCCCACCGGGGACTCGCGTGGGGCTGTGTTATGAACCCTGTATGTAAAAGGATAAATCTTGTATTATGGGGGGCACAGGGGGTGGGTAATGTATTTAATAAATATAATGATGTTTATTATGTGTCACTGTTTTGTTTTTATTGTGGGTACTGGGGGTGGGGGGAGGGGGGTCCCCCAATGGTATGTGGGTAGGCCTCCCTTGTGGGTAGTGGGTGAGGGTGGTTAGGCCTCACGGGGTGGGGGGTTAGTGTGGGAAGGTATGTAGGCGTCCCGAGTGGTGGGTGAGGGTGGGTTAACCCCTTAATGACTGTAGCGGTTAATAACCGCTATGGTGATTAAGGGGTTAGGGGACAGTACTTTGGATGTTTTCATTCTTGTGTCTGTTTTGCAGCAGCGGAGGGGGCATAGGCAGGATGAAGAGGAGGATGGCCTTCATCGTGGCAGCCGGACATGAGTGGTGAGTACTATATGTATTTAATGTATTTATTGCTGTTTATGTATTTTAAATACACAGGAGGTGTATGTTGTTTATTGCTATGTTTATTGGGGGCAAATGTCCCCAATAATCATGCTATTCTCCCTTAACCCCTTCATTGCCTTAGCGGCTATCCGCTACGGTAATGAAGCAGCATTTATGTATTTTTAATAATATTGTGCGGAAGCAGGGGGTCCCCTGAGCTGAACCGCATTGATTTCTGCCTCAGAGACCCCCTGCTTCCCGAGTTACAGGCCCCGGTTTGGGGCACCGGTGCCAGTGCCGCCGCCATATTTATAGCGGACACGGCGCGAATGGGGTGCAATAAAGATGGCGGCGACACTGCCCCCGATGACACATTCCGGGGCCTGTAACTCGGGAAGCAGGGGGTCCCTGGTCCACAAAGCAACGCGGTTCAGCTCAGGGGACCCCCTGCTCACAGTACACTAATATTAAAAATACATTCATGCTGCTTCGTTACCGTAGCACATAGCCGCAAAGGTAAGGAACAAGTGTTTATTTATATATGTGTTTTAGTCATAGTGTAGATGTGCAGAGGGTCTCCGGAGCTGAACCGCTTTGATTTTAGGTCAGGGGACCCCCTGCTTCCCGAGATACAGGCCCCTGTAGGGGGTGCCTGTATCTCGGGAAGCAGGGGGTCCCCGGACCTGAAACCAATGCGGTTCAGCGCCGGAGACCCCCTGCACATGTACACTATGAGTAATAGTTGTTTATAAATACTTTATTTTTTGCCGATGTTTGCGCTGAGAGAGCGGCTTGTCTCTCTCTGCTGCAAAAATCTATCGGCAGACAAGGCCTATCGGAAGACTTATTTGGAGCCAGGCTGTATCGGCACAGGCTCATCGGCAGTTTTGCTTTCGGAGTGATTCGGCACGGATCGGCATGGATTCGGCCCTTACTGAATACCGCGAGGGCAAATCGCCAAAAAAAACCCTATCCGCAACCCTTGCTGAAGAGATTTTATCGGGGCTTACTGCATGAGGCCCTAAGGCTTGTTTTAAAGTTGTTGTTGTTGCTGCAGGCGCGCGTGCACGAGGCGTGCGTGTTTTGTGTGTAGGCTGCAAGCGGCGATGCGCGCGGTTAGGGGCGTGACTGACATCACAGCATTAGGTTGAGCTGTGATTGGTTCGCGTCGCGGCAGCAGTGCAAAACTACAATTTTATTGTAATTTCCCTGGTCTGCCGCGACACCGCTCACGG
>NC_134486.1:285622977-285737977 GCF_040206685.1 Ascaphus truei | reverse complement strand
ATATTAGAAAAAGAAAAGAGAAAAAGCGCCCGATCCTTGTGTAAAATCAGATGTACAATTTAATAAATCATGGACAAGACAAATGCACACTTACAATTTGTCTGATTAAAACAAGCATTTTATGGGACCTGCCCATGCACCAAACGAAGACTCCACAGTCACCTCCGCTCTGCAATCTCACGATTAATTCGTATTCCAGTATTTGAGAACGCCGTTTTCTCCAGGGTGTATATCAACCATCCGTCAGGAGCTTCTCAGCAGCGTGCGTCCGCCATTACTCCCACGCATGTGGTACTGGATACCGGAAGGACTTTGCTTGTGTTTCCTTGGTCTCTCTCTGGTGCCGAAGGCAGGTCAGCCACGTAGTTGCAATGTAAACCGTCCCTACGCGTTTCTTCCGCCTTTGCGGATTTCATCAGGGGATGGACACCAAAGGGGCTATCTGGTGTTAAATAGTCCCTCATGTCAATAAACATTATATGACTCACAGGTGTGTTTAATTCAATCGGTGTCATTAAATCAAGTTGATATCTGGTGCAATATATTTGAGAACTAAAATATATTTAAACTTGACAGAATTTGGAACGTTAGTGCATTTAATAACAGCAAACGAGGATACTGCTGCTGATGGAGTAGTTAGACAATTTATGTGCAAATTACATACTAACATGAACAGGATATGAACATCAAATAAAACTTATTCCAACATTTGTATAATACTTAAAATAAAAAAATATAAAAAGATATATAAAGAGTATATACAATTAGATTGAATAATAAATAAATAATGATAATAATAATATTCAAATTGAATGACATCTAACATATGCCAGTCTTCTTTGAAACGTGTACCAATTCATTATCACGTATTATACACATACCCTACCTATAACTAATAATATGAATATAATGTCTTTAATAGTATAAATCACATATATATATAATAAATCTAAATACCGTACTAATATTTAAAAAGCAATAAATTGTGCATTATATAATAATTAGTAAGAAAGTATATACATACTTAAGCTTGAAAAAGAGAGAAACATTTAATGTATCTCTCCATATGTAAACTGGAAAGAAGAGACGAAACAGTGGTTAATGATTGCAAGAGACAAGCCAAAACTTCTATGTGGCTATAGGCTTGTATATCAAATATAACCCAATTTTGGGTATTTGGAGTCCTGATTGATCAAATTACAATTGTTCCTAAATGATTTTTTTTCCCTCTATATCATTATAGAGAGAAGATCCCTATAGATGTAATTGGGGGCAAAAATTAATCTAGCATAAGGGTAAAAGGAACCTGGATTATAACCATCCTAATGATATTGTTTAAATATATCAATGTGACGACTAATATTGGTGCTGATTCCAGGTATAATAACTGAACTGTATAAGGGATGAATATGTATTTGTAAATGTCTATGTTGAACTAATATACGTTGAGTAATAGGGGAGAGAAGCGTAGCTCTATATTACTTAAGAAAAAGAAAAGAAAAGAAAATACTAACAAGCCAAGAGGCAAGAATCCAAGTGAATTAAACTAACTAGTAATTAAATTAAAAATGAAATTAGTGTTTTATATTGTGTCTTGTGTAGACATGGTTTATACTTTATTAAGTGAACTTGAATTCTAAATATGATTATTACATAATAACTTATTAAGAATAAAAAAGAAATGTGATTGTGTCAAAGATAAATATTGTGTGTTTGTGATACAGTGCTGACCAAGGGTCCCACAATCACACCGACTAGGACCCCAGAGGGAGCATGCTAAACATGCTCAACCCAGACCTCTGAGATCCCGTCAATGGAAGTGGATGTTGAATCTATATTACACTATAGTGCTTGTGTCAATGCAGTCGTTTAAACCCCCTGGACTTAATGTCTCCAACATATAAATCCAGAAGGTCTCCCATAAGTTCAGTTTTTTGACCCTGTCGCCACTTAATAATGCTAGAGGGATATGTTCTAAGCACATAACAGTCAATGATGATGGATCCTTGTGTATTTCCAAGAAATGTCTAGATAGGTTGTGAGTGGTAATACCATGTAGAATGTTTCTTCTATGTTCTAGAAATCTTGTGCTTAGAGTCCTTGGGGTTCTCCCCACATATTGGAGTCCGCATTTGCATGTAATGACATAGATCACGAATGAGGATAGACAATCCATATAACTCTTAATTGTATGTGTAGATTTATTGAAAAAGGATGTGACTTGGTTGGTTTTGCACATATGTTTGCATGTTATACATCTATTTCTACCACAAGCAAAGTTGCCATTTATTGTCGGTTTTAACAAAGAAGGATCCTTAATCTGTTTAAGGCGACTAGGTGCCAGAATAGTTTTCAAGTTTCTGGCTTTTTTGTATATAATGGGAACTTTAGTTGGTAATTTATTTCCAATTATTGGGTCCCTTAACAATATACTCCAGTGTTTGTTGAGAATTGTTGAAATGCCTTTCACTGAATTATTAAATGTCGTAATGAAAAGTGGTGACTTAACAGAATTGACCCCAAGATCACCATTGGTCCCTCCAACCTTGTTTGATTTGGATAATAAAGATTTACGCTCCAGGAGACCTACCTGTCGAAATGTCTCATATATGATGTGTTTGTCATAACCTTTGGCCAGAAATCTTTCAACCAATATTTCCCCCTGGGCCAAAAAATCAGAATGTGAAGAACAATTCCTCCTAATTCTGAGAAATTGGCCCCTGGGGATATTGGCCAACCATCTTTTGTAATGGTTGCTATTGTTGTGTAGATAGCTATTGGTGGCCACTGTTTTAAAGTGTGTTTTGGTGATGATTTCTCCATTTAAATGAGCCTCCAGTTCTAAGTCCAGAAACACAATCGTGTTCTTGTTAACATGGTAAGTAAACTTCAGATCCATGTCATTGTTGTTAAATGCCTGCAGTTTATGTTCCAGGAGTTCCTGATCACCATACCATATTAGGATGATGTCATCTATGTAGCGGCCATAGTACACAAGACTCGCCCCCAGATCTGCATCACCCCACACATGTAGTTCCTCCCACAAACCCATGTAGAGGTTCGCATAACTGGGGGCAAATCTCGTGCCCATGGCCGTCCCACAGATCTGCAAATAATAAATGTCTTCAAATAAAAAATAATTGTGTTCTAGTATAAATGTAATGGCCTGCAAAATAAACAAGGATTGTGTGTTGCCTAAACTTGTGTCCAAATTAAGAAAATGTTTTACTGCTTCTAAACCTTTGTTATGTTTAATGCAAGTATACAAAGATGTAATATCACATGTTGCCCAGATGTATGTGGGTTTCCAAATGATTCCAGAGATGGAGTCGAGGACATGCAACGTGTCCCTTAAATTTTAATCGTGTGACTAAAGGTTGTAGAAAAGAATCCACGTATTGGGACACGCTGGATGTCATTGACTCCACCCCTGAAACAATGGGTCTTCCAGGAGGGTTGGAAATGTGTTTATGTATCTTGGGAATGTGGTAAAAAATAGGTGTTCTTGGAAACCGTATGTAAAGAAAACCAAATTCTGACTTATTAATGACATTCATATTTAGAGCCTGAGTAAGAAGATCTTTATACTTTTTTTGAAAACTTTCCATTGGGTCTTGCCCCAAAATGATATATGAGGTATTGTCGCCTAAGAGTCTAAAGGCCTCTGACAGGTAATCTGTTCTGTCCTGCAGAACTATGCCCCCTCCTTTATCCGCCTGTCTAATGACAAGGTTGTTTAGACTACAAAGTTCCTTAAGTGCGATGTTCTCCTCTTTTGATAGATTTCTATTCCGTATTGATGTTGTATTTAAACACATTTGTTCAAAGTCCTTAAGAACCATGGTGTAAAAAGTTTCAACAAATGCTCCCTTTGAATGGTAAGGAAAATACGTGGACTTTGCAGAAAAAGGAGAGTGGACTATTTTGGTATCTCTTACTGAAGGGAGATCAGCGGATCTATCAACACTTGGTTCTCTATCTAAAACTAGGGGTCTTCCTGGTTGTGATGTAATATTTGTATGGTTGTTCGTGGATGATATAGAACTATCTAGCTCATAAACGGATAGCTGACTTATATCCAACAAATGTGATGACTCCTCTATTTGTATCCCTTCTTGTAACAGGGTGGACATTGCATCAATACAAGCTATCTCCTGTGTGTTAAGTATACATTGTTGTTGTTCCTTGTTTTGCATCGTGAAATGTCGCATCAGTGTGATTTTCCTAATATATTTGTTCAAGTCTACACTACCGACACACTTTATTGAAGTGTGGTCGGTACCGCAAGCCGGGAAATCTCCCGGCTTGCTAGTGGCCGCCCCTCGGCGTGCTGACGCGCGGTCACGCGTCATAGACGCGCGGTCACGCGTCATCGGGAGCGTGCGCCCCCTGCACGCGTGTCCAGGGGCTCCCCGAGGGAGCCCTGGTGTCCCGCGATCGCGGGACAGCGGCAGGGGGTTCCGGGGGACCCGGCGGACCCGGCAGCGGTAGGGAGAGCGCCCCGATCGGAGGGCGCTCTTCCGCTGCTTCGGCGCGCGCCCGTCACACTCGGGCGCGCGCCAGGCTACTGCTGCGGCACAGAACGGGCAAATGCTCGAATAAACTGTGCCGCAGCAGTACAAACAGGTCAAATCTGTTTGGAAGACTACTGGGGGCAAATGAGAGACCCTTGGTCAGCAGTGATATGTGATTACTAGACAAAATATGTGTTGATAAATTAAAAATGCCGTGTACCTCTGGATTGCTGGCTCTTAGCTTACCTTCCTTCTTTCTTTGTTCGCGCTTCCCTCCCCTGGTTCCTCGCAGCTTCTTTTTCTCCGTTGTGGAGTGTTTGTATGATACGTCGGTTTCCGATCCCACAGGGGATTTTTTTTTTTTGTGTTGTTTGGTTCATGTATATTTTTTCAATATAATACATTTTATCTTGTATAGGCTAGCACTAGTTGGTTCATGTAAATATCATATTCAATATTGATATTTGGTGCAACATTTTGGCACACGTCACCAGAGAGGCAGCAATTTGGGTGTGCTGACAAAGGTGCGCTGTCTTTAAAACTGTTCCTTTAAATATGTATATATATATATATATATATATATATATATATATATATACTAGCTGAGAGACCCGGCGTTGCCCGGGATGTAATTTTGGGGGGGCGGACGACAGGGTTGGGCTTCCCCCGGGTGACTGGGTGACTGACTGAATGGGTGGGTGACTGGGTGACTGACTGAATGGGTGGGTGGGTGACTGAATGGGTGGGTGACTGGGTGACTGACTGAATGGGTGGGTGACTGGGTGACTGACTGAATGGTGGGTGACTGAGTGGGTGGGTGACTGAGTGAGTGGGTGGGTGACTGAGTGAGTGGGTGACTGAGTGAGTGGGTGACTGGGTGAAAGTGGGTGACTGGGTGAAAGTGGGTGACTGGGTGAAAGTGACTGGGTGGGTGTGTGGGTGACTGGGTGGGTGGGTGTGTGGGTGACTGGGTGGGTGGGTGTGTGGGTGACTGAGTGAGTGGGTGGGTGACTGAGTATTGATGTTTATTAAATTATTTATTTAAATATACATTTCTTTCATAGTGTAGATGTGCAGGGGGTCTCCGGGGCTGAACCACGTTGGTTTTATGTCCGGGGATCCCCTGCTTCCCGAGATACAGGCACCTTTATGGGGTGCCGGTATCCCACTGCATGTGGTAGGGGTTAAGAGCTTGTTCAGATAGACGGGTAGCTTGCTCAGGAAGTATTTGAAGGCAAGACAGGAGAGATGAACTTTGCACCTAGACTCAAGAGATGACCAGTCTAGTTCTTTGAGCATTTTGCAATTTATTTATTTATTTATTTATAAAATATTTTACCAGAAAGTAATACATTGAGAGTTACCTCTCGTTTTCAAGTATGTCCTGAGCACAGAGTTAAGACAAATAATACATGGTTACAAATACAGTTACATAAATGAACAGAGTATACATTATATACAAGACATTGCATGCACAGTTAAAGAAAATATATTTTATGGGCGTATGTAACAGTTACAGACCAGATTAAAATGTGAGACAGCCTTAGATTTGAAAGAACTTAAACTGGTGGTGGATGTGAGAGTCTCTGGTAGGTTGTTCCAGTTTTGGGGTGCACGGTAAGAGAAAGAGGAACGTCCGGATACTTTGTTGAGCCTTGGGACCATGAACAGTCTTTTGGAGTCAGATCTCAGGTGATAGGTGCTGCATGTGGTAGAGGTGAGGAGCTTGTTCAGGTAGCTGGGTAGCTTGCCCATAAAGAATTTAAAGGCAAGACAGGAAAGGTGAACTTTGAGCCTAGACTCTAGTGATAACCAATCTAGTTCTTTGAGCATTTCGCAGTGATGTGTGTTGTAGTTGCATTGGAGAACAAAACGACAAATTGAATTGTAGAGGGTGTCAAGTTTGCTAAGGTGGGTTTGAGGTGCCGTGCCATATACTATGTCTCCATAGTCAATAATTGGCATTAGCATCTGCTGTGCGATACGCTTTCTGACCAGGTGACTTAGGGAGGATTTGTTCCTGTAAAGTACCCCTAGTTTGGCATAGGTCTTGGTTGTCAGGGTAATAATGTGCGTTCCGAATGTTAAGTGGGAGTCAAACCATAAGCCCAGGTATTTAAAACTAGTGACAGGGGTTAGGATGGTGTTAGTGTTGGTTCTAATATGGAGCTCAGTCGCTGGAAGCTTTAAGAATTTAGTCTTGGTCCCAAATACCATTGTTACAGTCTTGTCAGTGTTTAAAACAGTTTGTTTTGGGAAATCCAGTTTTCGAGTCTCAAAAAGTCAGACTGAAGTATGTGTTGAAGGTCAGAGAGGCTATGGCTGTGTGCATATAGGATTGTGTCATCTGCATACATGTGTATTGAGGCTTCCTGACAAGCTGTGGGAAGATCATTAATGAACACTGAGAAGAGTAGGGGCCCCAGAACAGAGCCTTGCGGGACACCACAGGTGATATCCAGGGGGTTGGAGTTAGAGCCTGAGATGGACACATGTTGGGATCTTCCTGATAGGTAGGACTGAAACCAGTTTAAAGTTTGCTTCCCTATTCCAGAGCTCTGGAGTTTGTTAAGCAGGATAGCATGATCAACTGTATCAAAAGCCTTTGCAAAATCTAGGAATACTGTACCAGTGAGTTGTTCCCGTTCCATTCCACACTGGATTTCATTGCAAACTTTTAGCAGGGTAGTTACGGTGGAGTGTTTGGGATGAAAGCCAGATTGGAATTGGTTAGGGAAATTTGTCTTGGTGTAGTAGTCGTTTAATTGGGAGTGGACACATTTTTCCATGACTTTGGATAGAATTGGGAGAAGTGAGATTGGTCTGTAGTTTGAGACAGTGTTTTTGTCCCCACTTTTGAAGATTGGGACAACTCTGTCAGTTTTCCAGGTCTTAGGGATATGGCCTGCAGACAGGATAGAGTTGACTATGGAAGCAATTGGTTTGGCAATGGCTGGGGCACCAAGTCGTAGGAATCTAGATTGTAGCAAGTCAGGTACGCATTGGCTGCTTAGTTTTAGTTTGAGGAGTGCTTGTGTAATATCCTCTTCAGATACTGGGCCAAATTGAAAATTGTGGGCAGTGTTGGGAAGGGGTGGGGCTATGTGGGTACTCCCAGGATGAGATTCAGGTTTGTGGTTTGGGCTGCGTTTCGCTATTCAGTTAGTGGCACACCCCACAAAGTAATCATTGAATGCATTTGCAATGTCAGTAGGGTTTATCAGAGTAATATCCCCCTTAGTGATATTACTTGGTTGTTGATGGTTAGGAGGCTGGAATATATTGTTGATAACCTTCCAGAAGTTAGCTGGGTTTGATGTATTTTGGTGGAGATTGTCAGAGTAATATTGTGCTTTTGCATGCCATGTTTGCCTTGTTGTGTGTTGTAGTTGCATTGGAGAACAAAAAGGCATATTGAATTGTACAGTAGAGGGTGTCAAGTTTGCTAAGGTGGGTTTGGGGTGCCGAGCCATATACTATGTCCCCATAGTCGATAATTGGAATTAGCATCTGCTGTGCAATACGCTTTCTGACCAGCAGGCTTAGGGAGGATTTTTTTCCTGTAAAGTACACCTAGTTTGGCATAGGTTTTGGATGTCAGGGTATCAATGTGCATCCCGAATGTTAAATGGGAGTCAAACCATATGCCCAAGTATTTAAAACTAGTAACAGGAGTTAGGGTGGTTTTAGCGTTGGTTCTGATCTGGAGCTCAGTCATTGGAAGCTTTAGAAATTTAGACTTGGTCCCAAATACCATTGTTACAGTCTTGTCAGTGTTTAAAAACAGTTTGTTTTGGGAAATCCAATTTTCAAGTCTCAAAAAGTCAGATTGAAGTATGTGTTCAAGGTCAGAGAGGCTGTGGCTGTGTGCATATAAGATTGTGTCATCTGCATACATGTATACTGAGGCTCCCTTACAGCTGTAAGAAGATCATTGATGAACACTAAGAAGAGTAGGGGCCCCAGAACAGAGCCTTGCGGGACACCACAGGTGATATCCAAGGGGTTGGAGTTAGAGCCTGAGATAGACACATGTTGAGATCTATCTGATAGAATGGGGCTTTTTATATGCATTTGTTTTTTTTTATATGCATATGTTTTTTATACATGTATTTGGGTGGGATTTTATATGTATTTGGGTGGGTTTTATATATATTTGGGTGGGTTTTATATGTATTTGGGTGGGTTTTATATGTATTTGGGTTGGTTTTATATGTATTTGTCTGGCTTTTATAAGCATTTGGCGGGCTTTTATATGCATTTGGCGGGCTTTTATATGCATTTGGCGGGCCTTTATATGCATTTGGGGCTTTTATATGTATTTTTTTTTTTTACATGTATTTGGGTGGGTTTTATATGTATTTGTTTTTTTTACATGTATTTGGGTGGGTTTTATATGTATTTGTTTTTTTTATATGTATTTGGGTGGGTTTTATATGTATTTGTCGGGATTTCATATGCATTTGTCTGGGTTTTATATGCATTTGGCAGGCCTTTATATGCTTTTGGCAGGCCTTTATATGCATTTGGCGGGCCTTTATATGCATTTGGCAGGCCTTTATATGCATTTGGCGGGCCTTTATATGCATTTGGTGGGCCTTTATATGCATTTGGCGGGATTTTATATGCATTTGGCGGGATTTTATATGCATTTGGCGGGCCTTTATGTGATTTGGCGGGCATTTATATGCATTTGGTGGGCTTTTATTTAATATGTATTGTTTGTTTTTTAAATATGTATTGAGAGGAAAGCTTTTGATGCAAAGTGACCTAAACATGTGGTATTAGCATCAAAAAAGTGTCTTATTTTTATTGTGCACTGCATCAATGTTGCACCACCAAAAATAAAGCACTTTTTTTTATCCGTTAAAAGTATCAGATCTGAGAAAAAAAATAGGTAAAATACTGCATTTTTAGGTAAAAAAATAAATAAAATTCTGATATTTATTGGAATGGTATGAATGCCAGAAATCCAGCAAATAATTTAACAGGCTGGCATTAGCCATGTCTGTCCTATGTATATAATGGCCAATATTCCATCCCGGGAGGCCTAACCACACACCTCGGGAGAAATACCCAAAACCCATACACCCAACAAGAGTACCCTCCTCACACAGTAACTGGCAAAAAATGCCTAATAGGACTTTTGCCCATTGAAAAGAATACAAATATACATAAAACAAAATATACAATACAATAAATCATAAATACTAAGCCATTAAATCCATTGATTGGCTCTGTGACTACCTAACCTCTCAACGGGGACCTAGATAGGCACATTGCCAATCAAAAATAACACCCTAAATAAATAAATATGTTACTTAGCCCTGTCGGGATGAAGGCTGTCCTCAACTTCGGGGGCACCCGCACATTAATCAATAAAGGCCCTATGCCCAGCCATAAAAATAAAATCAATAAAAAATCCCTGCCCAATGGCCAAGAAAAAGTAAAACGCAAAAACCATAATCCTTGCCCAAGGGCACAAAAAAAATTGAAAATCTTTTCAAATAGATCCAGGCTCAATAGCTTCTTTCAATGTGTTGGCATCCTGGATGAAGGTTGATGGATCCTCAACTTGACCCGAAGCAATGGATCCTCTGTTGATTGAAGAGCAGTCTCCAGTTAAATCTTGTTTCTTCTTCTTTTCTTGATGTCTTCTTTCTTTTCTTCTTTCTTCTTCTTTCGCTTCTTCTTGTCAAATGAGAAGTACCTGGCCTTATGTAAGGCATGTGACATCATATTTGACAGTCACATTGCACATCCACCAATCCTACTGGTAGATGTACCGTGTGATCATCCATCGCTTTTAATTTTTAATTACCTCTCAACCAAGAGTGATGTAATCACATGGTACATCATGCAACCTGATTGGTTGATGTACCATGTCATTCCTTCCCCTTTTGGGTGCTGTGACATCACCTTAAAGGGAAGGAATCACATGGTACACACAAATCAATCGTACCATTTGTTTCCTTCTCTTTTAAGTGATGTCAATACTTTACTAGGCACTAAGGTGGGCAACGGGGTTAGGTAGTTTATTTTTTTTAGATATAACTTGGTAACCTCAGGCATCAAACTGGTTCATATGATTTCGATTATAGGCTTCTGTAATAATAGATATTACAGAAGCCGATAGAAATATTATTACAATGCGGGGTAATTAAGGCATTATTAATGATAGAGTTAATTCCCACATCGCGATTTTGCCCAAATATCGCACCCAGTAAATTATTATCACAATTTTGATGTACTAACTTAAAATTGTGGTAATAACACCCGTAATTTTTAGGGCGTACAATATTAACTCCACTTTAACAGGGTTTGATGTACTCATTTAGGGCCTCTATCTGCCAAAACAGTACGTAAACCTATAAATACCTGATATCAGTGTGCTCAGGGGACCAAGGTGTTAATATTTAATATTCATTTCCATGATTACGCTAAGCTGGTATTTTTATGGTAGAGGGTAGTTTTGTCTTGCCATTGATTGTGTGCACATTTTGCATTCAGCCCTACAAAATCAGGCGTAAAGAGCCTTACACAATCTTTGGGGTCAGAATTGGCCAGAACCATATGTAAACCTCTACATATTTGGTATCCATGCACTCCAGAGACCAATTGGTTTAAGAAGTGTTTATGCAAAGTTTGAAGTTAGTGAGCATGATATATTTGTGATTAATCAACATTGTTTCAACAAAGGTTTTCTGAATTATTTTTTTTGTGGAGAAAGACATGCTACCCATTTTTGAATTAATTTGGGTATGTACTTTAAGAAAATATATACTTTTGCGGGGACATATTTAGAGGGTAGGTTTGGCTTTTCAATGATTCCCAGCACATTTTGCATTCAATCTTACTGCCTGTCACGAGAGACCAGAACTTTTCACACCGGGATCACTATCACCCGACAGGACACAGTAGTTGAATTAAACAAAAGTTTATTCTGGCAAGCCAGCAAACACACAAATTACACAAGCACAGTGTAACACTCACCAACTGGGGCCTAAGGGGGAAGAATCTAGCCTCAACTAGGTGCAGGAGCTTGCTTCGGTTGGCTCGCCTGAACAGCTTCTTCTCCATCTTCTCAGTGCTATTCGACAAGTAGCACTTTCAAATAGCCTGCCAGTCGTGACGTCACAGTCTCCGGTCCACACTTCAGGATCAACTCGTATTCTGATCGGCCGTGCACCTTATATAGGCCTCGGTCTCCTAACTTTTCGCTTGAGCAGAGACCGCCAACCAATCAGAGCACAGTTCATGACGGAGCAGCCAATCGGAGGACGAGGGGACATCCGGCTGCACCAATCAGAGGAGGGGGCCGGCCTAGGGACCCCAGACCGCCCATTGTGGAGTGAGCTACTGGCTAGCGGGAAATTCGAACTGGCCAATGGGAATCGTGCCTATGGGGCTGAGACCCGGCAACAGTTCACCTGGCTAGCCCCATACCCCCTACTGGGTAGGCGCCCCAGCATCTCGGCAAACAAAGGCTCTGCACCGCCAGGACTCAGTTTCTGGACCTGAGTCACAGCCCTTCTCCACTTACTATTGTCCCGGTACTCAAGTCGCTCCCAAGCTCTGCCACGAACCGGTGTTTCTCTGTATGCAGCCCAGATAAGTGAATTACTGTCTCTGCACATGGAGAAATATTAGAAACACAAAGAACATTGCTAGCTTTGGTAACTGTGCAGGGAAAACACTAACAATCCCAGTTCTCCAAGACACACAGTTGCTCCCTTCCAGATACACAGTGATATAGCTCTCTTCTGGAAGAGGTTACACAAAACACATAACATACAGGCCAAAATGTGCCTCCCAGAGGCGGTCATTACACAAGGCTTTGGGGTAACTAGCCTGGCTTCACCTTTATTATGTGAGGCTGGCTGCCCCTACCATCACATTACTGTATTGGCAATAATCTGTCAGTGTACTAAGGGGGGGCAGTACAATAATATTTAGCATTCATTTTAATTTGTTAGAAAATAAGTATATTTCCCCCCAATATGTATAATATCATATCTTGGTCGCACAATATGACACCCGAGAAGGGTACCAATGGAGAGCTCAACTTGTGCCGAAAAAGGTTCATAGAAAGTATGAATCATACAGTAGTTGAACAAATGTAAAGCAAAATGTAGAACATTTGTTTAACAAGAGCAAACTACCCTCGGCAGTAAAAACGTCAGATTTCACCTTTTTGCTAAATTCCCGGTAAAGGTCACAGTTCTCACAATGTTGCTAATTTCCACAGGATTTGCCACTTTTTTGACAGATGTTGGGGGAAATAGCAACCGAATTTAGTGTCATGGGATCTTTGCCTTTTAATACTTCGTGAATGTTTATGCTAAGTTCGCAAACTTCAACAAACATTTGGCCCCTAGAGGCAATTGGGATCAAATTGAACTAATGGTAGCGAGAGATGTACTTGGTTTTAAACATGTGATTGATGTCTCTAAATAATAATCATCAGGATAAATTTGTACAAATGTGTCTTGGAAATCTTTGTAAAATGAAACTTATCACGGCCTTTACTCTTTATTTTAACATATTCTCTTACCTAATTAGTTCTCAGACAAGACGGGTACATGCAGGGCTGCCGATGGTAGAGGGGGGGGGAAGAGGGAGGGAGGGTTAATTTTGTTCTGTTTTCAGGGGTTTCCTATCTCCAAACACGTGGGACAGCTGTGGGAACATGTTGTGCGCCTTCCTATGCCAACCTATTTATGGGTTGGTGGGAAGCGTGCCATGTGTTTGGCGATAGGGGTTTCTATCGTCATCACATTCACTTCTATCGTCGCTACAGATATATCGACGATTTTCTACTTATATGGAATAGTTCTGTTGATATATTTCGCAAGGAACACTCTAGAAATACACTTTTACATGCGCACAGTGGGCATAGTCATCCTGTAGCTTGTTTAAAGGCATACCATATGGGCAATACATACACTTATGGCGTAATTGTTTGAATCTAGATGACTATTATCTGAGATCAAAAGAATTGACAGATCGTTATTATATCCAGAGGATATGACCGAAAAATTATATTAGATGCACATCTCAATGCTTTGAATCAAACTAGAGAGGATCTTATATACAGATCTCGTGATCCGGGTGAACGGAGGAGAGCTGAACGGAGTTCATATATGTCTGACCTAGACCCTCCATATTTTGTTACAACATTTAGTAAGCAAGCCTACGCCATTAAAAAGATCATAAATAAACACTGGTCTATTCTTACGATCGATCCTTGGCTTAGAGACTTTACCGCAGTGAAACCCAAATTTGTTTTCAAGAGATCTCAGACCCTAGGGAATATCATTTCTCCTAGTGTGATCAGAAATGATAGAAGTTTTATCAAAAAAGAGTTCTTTCCGAAACTAGTTGGATGCTATTCCTGCGGGCGATGTAAGATTTGTAAGTCAACGACATTCTCAAATATGGAGGGTAAGACTGAATTTGTAATATACATGCTGATATGTGGATGTAACAAAATATATATTGGTTTAACATCTCGCATGTTTAAACTTAGGGTCCTGGAACACATGAGACTAATTCTCAAAAAAGATCTCATGCACCCAGTTTCCAAACATTTTAGTGAATGCCAAAATGGGTCCCTTGCTAATTTCAAATGTATAGGCATTGAACACATCCAGGTTCACTACAGAGGTGGTGACAGAACAAATACCTTATACAGGAGAGAGGCACGTTGGATCTTTTCTTTAGATACTTTGATTCCCAAATGACTTAATACCGAATGGGATTTAAAGTATTTTCTCTGATTTATGGTTATTTGTTCAGTAACTATCTAACTCTATGCTTTAGACAGTTGCATCTCTGTGGTCTTCTAATTATTGATGTTATAATATAATATCTTTGATATCATTATATGAGATTTGTAAATATTGATGTCAACAATTGAATGTTGTAAGCTGCCAATTTGGGTACATTTGTCATTGTATATATATTATTATTAATGGCATTATAATGTATTTCTCTTATTCTATAGGATTAAATAGTATTAACACATTAGATGATTCATCTTTGTACACATTTTTAGATATGTCTTTGTGGCAGTTTATTGAATTTTTTGCAACACATATTCAGTTATGGTTATCTGTTGCAAAAATGACACAATATCTAACATTTTGTTTGAATTGATTCGTTTTGTTTTCATTATGACTGCTTTAAGAGGCTTTGGCTTCTATTTAGTGGGTATTGACTACTATCTGGGTTTGTACTAACTTATTTGTCTTCTGTCATTATCTCTTATATGCACAGTAAATGCAGCAGAAACGTTATTAACTTTAGTATCAGGTTTATACCTTTTTTCCTATTACTAATTAATTGGAATATATCAAACAACATGGACTATTCGCCTGTTTATAACTAGTCATTTATATCTTTTCTTAGTCCATTTATCACAATGCGATTTCACAATGAAGAGTATACTGTAAAGTTGTCACTTTGGAACTTATTAATTATATGAATCTTTTTTTAAAGGATTTACTATTGATCATATCCAGAGAGGTGTTATACTCAGATATGGGATCATAATATATCCCATTAGGGGTTAAATTTGGTTGCCAATATGACATGTTTAGTATGCTGCATTATGTGATGCTATAATAGATTGAATGCACCTACTGTAATTTGATCAGGTGCGCTTGAGTTCACAGGAGGGGCTGTATAAACTTACTTTCTACCTGGCCCCAACCACACTCCTTGAGAAAGGGCGGTATAGCCCGAAACGTGTGGGCGGATTTTTCCTGTTTTGCTCTTAGTATGTTTTTTGTTTTTTATGTAGTTCAATAAAAGTTTTTTATTTTTGCTACTTACCTGGTGAGTTGATGGTGCTTTTTCTGGATCCGGCTGTCTGAACCAATCTCTTTCCTCCCCCCCACTTCAACACTGTCCCGGGTCCTGTACATGCTCTTAGTAGGACCTGGGTACGTGAACAAATCTGATAATAGCGTCACTGTGATAGAGTAAAAAAGATCAGTTATCCTAGTCCAACCTATTCAGAGTCCTCGCTGTAAATAGAAACAAAGGAACATTTGCACACATTCAGAATGTATGTATGTCTTTATTTATATAGCGTCATTAATGTACATAGCGCTTCACAGCAGTAATACACGTGACATAATAATATAAATAACAAATAATATAAATAACGCATAAAGGGGAGAAGCGCTTCAGACATATAAGTAACATTTAGGAAAAGGAGTCCCTACCCCGAAGAGCTTACAATCGAATTAAAATGATGTTTCCCCTCTGTCGCCATGTGCTGCAGTGAAAGGGTTAAAATAAACAAACTCAAGCGCTGAAAGGTGAAACGAATAAGTCCACGATATGAAACTGTTAACTATTATTGAACAACGTTGATGAGTCTGTTTTCGTATGCAGTAGTCCCTTGCTGTGTATATTGTATAGTTCTTTTTTTCTCTGCAGTTATTTGAAGAATGTTTATTACATTATTTTTGCTTCCACTTTAAATTTTAACGAACATACTAGAAAATAAAGATTTCCGTATTTTACAATTTGTACTTTGTTTTTTAATCAGTCTTTTACATATTGCGTACTGGTGCTCTGTATCTATTAACCAATGAGGACAATATACTAAAACATGCACATGGGTTTTCTGTTGCAAAATTGCCAGTGATAGAAGCATTTGAAACATGCATCTATTCACTAATGAACACGCACAAGTCTAACCCACACAAACTCTTCTCTGTCTTTGACTCCCTACTCAGATAACCCTCTGCTACCTGTTCTTCTTCCTCCATCTCTCCTCAAGACTTTGCTAACTATTTCAAGGAAAAGGTGGAATCCATACGTCAGGACATCCCCTCTATATCCTCCTCCCATCCTACACCTCTTCCTAACTCTTTTTCTGCTGTCCAAGAGGAGGATGTGTTGTTGCTGATATCCTCTTCTCACTCTACCACTTGCCCTCTTGACCCCATTCCCTCCCATCTGCTAAAACCACTTGCTCCTACTATAATCCCTACCCTCATACAGATTTTTAACTTCTCCCTTTACTCTGGTACCTTTCCCTTCTCCTTTAAACATGCAATAGTCATACTGTAGACGGACGTTCACAGAGGTACACAATGGGAGGCTTTATAAGGTGAAATTATAATAGGCTTTATTGTGCCTTTTCCTTTTCATCAGGAAAGTATCCAAACACAGGGGGGGGGGGAACAAAGCTTCTATCCACTTGGGAGTATTTCTAGTGAACTCCTATGCAATTAATTCACATCTCCGTTAGTTAAGCAATTCTCCCAACCCCAAACACATAGCATGCAATAAGCAGTCTTTTAAGAATGAAAGTCTTATCTGTTCCTTGTGGTTTGGAGGGAAAATCTTCACTGTCCCTGCTTCAGCTCCCTTGTCTCCAGGGTTCGTCAGCATACAGGTTTAGAAGTTTTCCCTGTGTCTTGAAAGCAGCTCTGCTATCTTTTGGCAGAGCTCAAGACAAGTGTGTCTCCAAGTTCAGCTCAGGTGTCAGCTAAAGAGTTCTCACTTCCTTTTTCAAAAGACAGGCTTTCTAAGCCATCTAATCAGGCAGGTGGTGTTTTGTTAATTGACTACCAGCAGTTAACCACCACACTGCTGGATTAGAGGCACATTACCTGAACAGGGATAAGTCCCCTGTTACACATACCTTTACTCAAAAACAGCAAGCTTAACCCTACCTGTCTAATTATCATCCTGTCTCCCTCCTGCCTTTTGCCTCTAAACTCCTTGAATGTCTTGTATTCTCTCGCTTGCTCCAGTTTCTCAACACCTATTCTCTCCAAGACCCTCTACAATCTGGCTTCCGCACTGCTCACTCCACTGAAACAGCCCTCACTAAAATAAAGAATGACCTCCATGCTGCCAAAGACAGAGGTCATTACACTCATATTACTCGACCTCGGCAGAATTTAACACTGTGGACCACCCTCTTCCCCTTCACATTCTCCATACTCTTGGTATTCGTAACAAAGCTTTATCCTGGATCTCCCCTTACCTCTCCCATCGTACTTTCAGTGTCTCTATTGCCAACTCCTCTTCCTCCGTCGATCTCTCTGTGGGGGTACCCCAAGGCTCTGTCCTGGACCTCTCCTCTTTTCTCTTTACACACTTTCTCTAGGTGACCTAATCACATCTCTTGGGTTCAAATATCACCTCTATGCTGACAATACACAAATTTACTTTTGAACCCCTGACCTTACACCTGCTGTACAGACCAAAATTTCTGAATGTGTCTCTGCTATATCATCCTGGATGGCCCTCCACCAAGTTAAACTTAAAAACAAAGCACCTCATATTTTACCCCAAACCTGGCCCTACTACCTCCTTCCATATTACTGTTGGAAGTACCATAATTCACCCAGTAGCACAAGCACGCTGCCTAGGTGTCACAATCGACTTCTCTCTGACATTCTCTCACATTCAAAAGGTATCTAAAACCTGTTGCTTTTTCTTCCGCAATATCGCAAAGATACGCCATTTCCTCTGTTACTCGACTGTTAAAACTCTGATACAGACCCTCATTCTCTCCCGTCTCGATTACTGTAACCTCCTGAGGTCCGGCCTTCCTGCCTCTCACCTGTCTCCCCTACAATCTATCCTAAATGCTGCTGCTAGAATCACTCAACTCTTTCCTAAATCTGTCTCAACGTCTCCCCTGCTGAAATCCCTCTCCTGGCTTCCTATCAAATCCCGCATCTCACACTCCATTCTTCTCCTCACTTTTAAAGCTTTACACTCTCCTTCCCCTACTTACATCTCAGCCCTAATTTCTCGCTATGCACCATTCAGAGTTTTGCGTTCCGCTCAAGGAGGTTTTCTCTCTATCCCCTTTGTATCTAAAGCCCTCTCCTGCCTTAAACCTTTATCACTGACTGCCCCACACCTCTGGAATGCCCTTCCCCACAGTGACATCTGTCCTGGGCCACAGCTGTGGAGGGGAGCCCACCCAGGCTGTCCAAACCCAAAAGTCAGGCCCAACTCCCGTTATGGGCCATCCGGGTGGGTCCCCCTTCACCGCCAGGTAGGGCCTGTAGTGAGAGAGAGCAGGGGGGGGGGGGTTGAAAGCGATAAGGGGGAAAGTAAGAGAAACAGGGAGGGGATTGAGAGTGAGGGAAGGTGAGAGAGAGGGGGTTATACTGAGAAAGAGTGGGGGGGAAGAGTGAGAGAACAGAGGGGGAAGATTGAGAGAGAGAGAGGGAATTAAAGAGATTGGGTGAGAAAGGGGTGAGAGAAAGAAGGAGGAGTGAGAGAGAGATGGAGGAGAGAGAGAGGGAGAGAGAGGCAGGGGAGAGAGGCGATGAGTGAGAAATGGAGGAGAGTGAGAGGGGGTAAGTGAGGAGAGATGAGAGAGAGAAGGGGGGAGAGTGGGAAGGGGGATGAGTGAGAGGGGGAAAGTGAGACGAGGAGACAGAGTAGGGGAGAGTGAGAGGTGGGAGGGGAGTGAGAAAGAGGTAAAGGGGGTAAATGAGAAAGGGAGAGAGTGAAAGGGGGAAGAGGCAGACAGAGAAGAGGGAAGAATAAGAGAGATAGAAGGGAGTAAAAGAGAGAGAAGGGAGGATAGTAATAGAGTTAGAGCGAAGGGAGAGAAAGAGGGGAAGTGAGATGTAGAGAAAGGGAGGGGAGAGAAAGGGGGTAAGGGGAAGAGAGGGAGAGGAGGGGAGAACCGCAGGGCTGCTGGCAGCGTGGGAATGAACACCCCCCCCCCCCCCACCCCACCACTCAACAAAAAGCCCCTGGGCCCTGAAAAAGCTGTCGATTGCCTGAATGTTTCACTAGGGTTTTTTGTTTGCCTTCCTCTGGATCAATATTCTGTCATTACAAATATAGGATAAGTATCGTTGTCTAAATGTAACATAGGTTGAACTTGATGGACATATGTATTTTTCAACCTCATCTACTATGTAACTATGTAACTATGTAAAAATGTAACTATGATTCGATTGCTGTGGTTAGAGGGCAGGAGTTTCTGGCAAAAGAAAAAAAAACATTTTAAGTAGTTTAGTTTTGCCTTCTTTAAGGAGAATTGGTTACGTAAGGTTTAAAGTTTATGGTGATACTGGGCATCAGCATACCATGCCTCATATTTGTCTTCAGTAGTTACAAACCCCACTCTTCCAACACACAACATGTTGAGGGGATGGGAAACTGAGCTCGAGCAATAGTGATAAAAAGAGTATTCCTGTCTTTTCTTAACTGTAGAGGAATAAAATGACTCATTTATCTCATAACATCTCCATTTCTTTTCTGTGCACACAGAAGTGTGAATATCTTGGAACCAGGGTCACGTGTGATGTTTGAATAGCTCCAGTTAGCTTAACTCGGCCCCCTTTCCAAAGCACACCAAGTCCTGCTATATTTTCTTTACTTTATTGAGAAAGCATCAATCATATACAGGCACTTGTGGATGGTATGGTGTGGTGAGAGAGTGCTTCTCTGTGGGTGCTTTATAATCAGAGGCAGGTAAAAAGGAAATGGCCTTGCCAAGAGGGTTATAGCATAGGAGTACTCTCTCTGCCAGAGTCAGGAAGGAAAAGGAAATGTGTAATGGTTGTAACACAGGAATTGGGTCGGGGCTAAACTACCTGTGAAAACAATGAGAATGGGAAAGTCCATTTAACTTGGAGGACTAGAGATGTTGCCAGGGCAACCAGGGTCTGACAGACGGGAGAGAGAAAAGTAACATAAATGTATCCATTCCATCTGCACTAGGCGTGAAGCTGCAGGGAAAGCTTACATCCAAATACAGCAAGCAGACAGAGCTGCAAGAGAGTGAGAAGGGGAGGGGGGAGACAGAGGGAGCAGAAATAGATATTCCTGTTCCAGGACAGTGAAGTTGTTGAAGAAGGATTATGCTCTTCTGCATTCAAGCACAATGCTGATGGTTAAAAGGAAATTTGCCCTGTTCCTCCCAGAAGACACCACCGTGTCATATTCATTCCTTATTTAAATTATTTACTTACCGCTGAGGGGAGTGCAGGTACTTCCTGGTATTTAAGCCCCCCATGTCACGCCAGCCAATAGAATACCGCGATGGATGATGTCACGGCTTCCTTTTCTCCCGCTTGATGCAGGAGATTAAAAAAAACATCCATTTTGTTTTCCCTGGTACTGCAACACGCTACCCATCGGTATCTCAGGAACCAGGGAGTCCCGTTTAAGCTCCAGGGAAACCCTGCTTCCTAGCCTTGTAAAAAAAAATGGGGTGAGGGGGGGGGTTTAAAAAAAATTGTACAGATGCTTTAAGAAGGTTATCCAGGTAATTCAGGTGTGCATTGATTTAGTCTGCTATCTCAAAAGGATTGAACTTCTGTTCCTTACTGGGCTTCCGGTTCTGTACTGTTTTTACCTTTAGTGGGGTTTACTGGGCAGGCTGCTCAATCCAGGAGAATGAAGCTTTCCCCAATATGCCTTCACTGCCCCTGTCCACTAAGCCAGCATGGAAGGGGTTAACAGCATGAGGAAAAAGAGACCCTTCAAAGACCATCCGTCCCTCCCCCCTGCATGTCTGCCCTGAGGTCCAGGTCTTTTCTATGCTGTTGCTTCATTCTACCCAAGAATCTCTGGGACATAACACCTGAGTCGCCCCAAGGGCGTCAGCCAAAATGTGTCACTGTTCACTGATGTTTGGTAATGTTGCATCCAGAGCTGGTGCAAGGGTATTCAGCATCCCAGGCGAACCTTCAGCCCTGTGCCCTCCCCCCACCTGAACCTTCAGATTTATTTTTTTATTATTATAACTCACTCATTCTCACTCACCCCCGCTCCTCATCCTCTCTGGTCTCACCTCCCCCACTCCTCCTCTTTCATCTCACCCCCACCTCCTCTCTCAACCCTCCTCCCACTCCTCCTCTCTCATCTCCCCTCCTACTCCTCCTCTCTCACCCCCTCCCACTCATCCTCAGTCACCCACCCCTCCCACTCCCTCAATCACCGCCACCACCGCCCTGCGCTTACCGCCCTCTTCCACTGTCACCCAAAATGTGCCTCCCTAGGCCACCACCTAAGTCACCTAGTGGTTGCACCGGCCCTAATTGCAGCCATTATATTGCATTCTGAAACTCACCAGCCATCTCATTCCCTGTTCCCAATGTTTCAACATACCCTACCTATAGATTGTAAGCTCCTTGAGGCATGGCCTCTTCTAACACATTGCAGGACTATCCTACCACTTTTAACACATTGCAGAACTATCCTACCTCTTCTAACACATTGCAGGACTATCCTACCTCTTCTAACACATTGCAGGACTATCCTACCTCTTCTAACACATTGCAGGACTATCCTACCTCTTCTAACACATTGCATGACTATCCTACCACTTTTAAGACAATTTGAATCCTCTCTGTAAATGTTACTTATGGTCATAATCATATCTCTAACTGTCCATGAAATGTCTGCAAACTGAATGTATAACCTTTGTTCATGTAATGCAACCATGTATTATTATAACTAGCTTTTCCTGTCTGTCTTACATGTAACAAAATAATTGTATTTAATTGTAGTTATTCTCAAACTGACTGTAAAGTATTGTGTTGCCCCCTTAAGTAGAGGCATGTATTTACTTAAAAAATAAATTACTGTAGAAAGTTTTCCCTTTCCCCTTGACCCTTGGTTATGACTCCTAAACAGACTTCTAGGGACCGTGAGTAGACACCAAAACAAATCTGATCACCCATAAAATGACAGCAACTCGCGGCTCCATAGCATGAATGAGCCTAAACCTGTCAGCTCTTAGGCCGCGTCCATACTACGAGCGCGTGGCGCAAACAGCAGACCGTACCTCTATGAGGCAGGCCATAGCGCGCGCAACCGTGCGCGCAATGAAGAGCGGCTTATTTATGAGAGCCTTAACACCCAGGGTCATTCCCCCCTTAATCAGAAAAATATCCTCCATTAACGCCCCGGACCTCACCATGACCCAGTGTTGAGCTGACCTATAATCCTTATTTAGCCACCACAAAAAAAAACAAAATAACCACTCGTAACCCTCAGATGGGATAGTTGTGTATTTTATTTATACAGTATGTTTTTTTCTCTTCAGCATTGGACAGGTATTTAACCAAATGGTACAAGAGACAACTGTCCGAGATTCAACTTGTATGTATATTTTTGAACAAATGCTCATCGGGAGTGTTGCAGCACACCCTCCCCCCCCCCCCCTGCTTCCCTTCCCTCCCTTATCCTCTGTATCACTCCCCCCTTATATTCTGTATCCCTCCACAAAATGTTGTAGAAACTCAATAAAAATACAAGTGAGAAAAAAGAAATAATGCTATATACCCCTGTTAAAAAAAATACTGGAGACGACAAAGTTATGCATTTATTTGAATACCTACCATCAGCTTCTGGATATTCGAAGCTTTTACACTGCATGATGTTTTAGATACAGGAAGAGGCTTGGACACGTGGTGTGAGACATAGGAGTACATTCATAAGTGAAATTTGTGACCATCCTACTACAAGATCAGAGATGATGCAGGGATGTACAGAGAAAGCTGTGGCATCCATCATTCGAAAGGGTAGATCATTATTTTATTAAAATTATAATAAAACCCTCCACTGTACAGCAAATAAAAAAATGTACCCACACATTGTATTGATATTATGATATTAGGCACATTTACAGTGAATGATATACAGTGCTTGGATTTAAACAAACACATTATGGCGGTCCTTTAAAATACACAGTGGAGGATTAAATATGCTTACATTGTAATCAGACTGAAGCTGACCATACTGTAATTGCAAGATATAAACTACTATATATTTTGGAAAGCGGTTTCTCTCTTCTCTATGTATTTGGACACCGCTTAAGATATCGTAGCCACATTTTGCATGATGGTTCCTGAGTTCAATGTGCAGGTTTTTGTCTATGTTTGGAAATCGGATACATTATATTTTTAATTCTACGAGTTATTACAATTTCTCTGACAAGCAGGTCAGCCACTGGTAGGCTATGTATCTTGCATATGACATCATACTGGTGACTTCATAATGATCATAGCCTGGTGGCAGATAAGGAGAGTTGGATAGCTATAAAGTTTACACTGAAAGCAGATTAAGAAAAAAAAGAGAGGAAGTCAGTTGGCACGTGAGGAGGAAGTAAACATGCTGGAGAAGGGGAGAGAGGCGGAAAGAATTGAGGACATCATAAAGTAAATATATAAAACAGGAAGTATCCACTGTTTTCTCAGAAACATAAAAGTGCCGTCACGAGAATTGTCCCATTTTCAACTAAATATATATTTTAAAGATATTAAAAGTAGACTTTTGTATAGAAAGCACACAAGGACCTTAGCAATCACTTGGCCTAGGACATCACGGTACTGGAACTAAGAGTGGCAGGCCTGGGGGCTGGGGCTGTGTTACGGGGGCACAGGCCGGAACCTGTTATTTGTTTTTATATTTTTACTTATGTCTTCATATAAAATGAATGCTCAGATAAGAAGTTGTAGTTTTGTTTTGCTTGTTGTGCTTGCGCCAAATGACAGCACAGTAACTTAATTATGATATTTCACCAATGACAATGTCCATTGGCAATCGAGGGATCTGCAGGAAACACTAATTATATTTTAGTTGGACAATAATTGTAATCCAATAGATAAAATAAGAATCCAAAAGATCTCGTTTGGGGCAATAAAAAGTTGTGTTATATAAAGTACAAGCCACCCACACAAATAAAAATGACGTTATAACTTAACTGATAGTTCAAGTTGTGCTGAACTGTGTCTTATTCTCAATTGTTCCAAAATCCCAATTATTTTACTGAGTTTACATCTCTTTTTTTTCCCCATTGTATGCGCAGTTACTATGACAACCCCCGTTGTCTTAATGACTGTGACTGTTAGTGGCAATTTTAACCTCCCAAAGAGGCACATTTTTTAGCAACTGATTTCTTACCTGAGTGCTGTCCCTTGATGTCGTGCTTCAACCGGTATCATATGGTCTATATATATATATATATATATATATATATATATCACATTCAATATAAAATATACAATACTCCAGCAATGGATACACCACACTCCCCCCTCAATAGATCTATGGAAAGGAAAATTATTTAACTTATTCCATTTTGATTGGGTGGAAGCGTCTACTGACAGAGAGAGGAAAGCAAATACCTTCTTTAAAACTTGGGAAAGATTCATTGACACACTAACCCAGAAAATTAAACAGCAGGTGCAGGATCACTTCCAGCACACCACTTGGTACACTTCACGGATGCTCAGAAGAGATCCACCAGTTACAATATAATAAAGATCTCAGGAAAACAGGGAAACAGAAACACATATATTGTATAACATATACCTATGCAGGAAATCCCTAAACAACTATAGCACCTGAAAGGCAAGAGCAGTAATAGACTTTATACAAAGACAATATACACAAACTAGAGGCAACAAGATCCAGACCAGTAAACATGACCCAGAGAGTGGAGAACCATATAGGAAAAGGGGACAATAACAAACAATAAAATCACATAAAGACTGGATACTGGGGGGATGGAGAGAAAGTCGACGGTGGTGAGGAAGTGGTAACGCGGTCGCAGGAGTTGCTGTTAATTACTAATTAGTCATTGAACGTACCTTTTATTTGTTGTACAAGTTCAAGGAAGGGAATTGTATTGCAGATAAAGAAAAGTTAAATTAAAACAATGTTTTGACCAACGTTTAATAGTTTAGCTTTATATATAATAAAAAGACGAAAGTCATACAAACCTGTAAATGGAAAATAACCTGTTACGACGAAAGAAATATTGACCATTTATGATCTTAACAAATGTTGACATATATATGTCATGCAAGGCTTTCAAGAAAAATACTATACAAAAAAAAATATAAAATATAAAACACAATACATGTCTAAAGAACTGAAGAAAAGGTCCCCACTAATGAGAGCACTCAACCCAAAAAGAACGATATGTTGATTTAATTATAAAACTAGTTTATTGGGAGACGTGCTGCAAAAATGACTTACCCCTAGAACACCCACGGATCACATGGAGTGTTGAGTTACAGTATCAAAGGGGTTAACATACTGTGCTCCAACCCCACAAGCAGTCATTGTACAACCTATTAGATTAGCGGCTACTTATCACTACGAGTGAGGACAGTAAGCAACAAAGAGGAGCTAACTGTTGCAATATTTAGCAACAGTGTTTTTTCTGCTCATCATATACTACTCTGGTTAACCACAAATGAGCACAATTCATTTTTGTTATTTAGCTTGCTTTAAATATTCACACTTTTTGGACGAGGCACTTCTGTTGTTAGGGTGGCAGCCTTCCAACCTTCACACAATTTGGTTGTATACACTTTTTTTAAACAACTATAATCCTTTATTTTATTTTTGGAGCATGTCTCCCAATAAACAAGTTTTTATAATGAAATCAACATATCATTCATTTTTGGGCTGAGTGCTCTCATTAGTCAGGTCCTTTTCTTCTGTTTTTGCTTACCCACTACTACCCCAGATTGTAGCACCACCCTCTGCTAATTTGGCTTAGAGCTGTTGCAAGGGTATCCCCACCCCCCCCAGGACGCATGTCTAAAGAACTCATTCATCTTAAATCATTTGGAAATAGATGATAAAGTATATATTATGTGTGTGTATGTATGTATATATATATATATATATATATATATATATATATATATATATATATATATATTCATAATTCACACATTTAAATACACATACTGTACTTATCAAATACATTACAGACAGAACAAAATTCTACATTTTTGGAAAACAAATTACAAACTTCGAACCAATAATAACAATCACCAAAAACATATGTAAAAAAAAAGGGTGTGATTCCTAAAAAGAGCAGCAAAAGAACTTTGCCATTGCAAAAAGAAATGAGACATTTATTTTTTTTATGGTTAGCAAAGCAGATTGACGTTTTTGGTATTGCCTATAAAAAGTATAAATAAATTATATGAAATTCTCTGTGCGAACAAACTTGCAGGTCGAGTGGTGAATATATTTGTTATTTGTTATTTGAGATGGTGTGATGTAACATTTAATGTTGAGCAAAGAAGATGGGCATAGCGACCAGTGCAGAAAAACAACATTGTTGGCAACCTACAGATGGAATGGGAAGGGCTTTTACTGGTTGTTTTGAGAAGTTGTGGTGTCAGGTCTGATTTTAATCAATTCTCACATGAAAAGGCACTGCAATTTTGTAAATATAAGAGTGGTGGTGCTCCGGGTTTGTAATAAAAAATGTACAGCAAATAAAAATACCACTTATGAGCACATTAACATGTCTCAGACAGGTGCACAACCCTGCTTTTCCCCATTATCTCGTCGCATTCAATGCTTTCACTACAGGCAGGGATTCTGGGTAACGACATGCAAATGAGCATACTGTGTCTCTTTTTGCTTCTTATCCATTTAACATGGATCCCTATACAATTGTGCCTGCCGTATTACACAGCTTTTTAGCACAGCATCAGTTAAAGAAGTGTATAGCCAGTAAACCTACTCACAGACAGCTGTTTGGACCTTTAGAGTCTCAGTAGTGTGAGGCTGGTTAGGTTTCTGGCTGTGCAATGTGAAAGTGGTAGTGGTTACAACCAGACACAATGTAAGTTATGGTTAGTAAAACTGGTTAGTTGGTTAGTAAAACCCCTCCATTCAAAATGGTACTGCTACATCCTAGTACTACCAAACTTACATTACTGGAAGTGTCCGAACTAGCAGTGTTAATTAGGCACACACAAATGATGATAGGGAGAGACACTGTTTTTTGCCTCTGGATTCTGCAACGTTAGCTGCCCTAGATTCATTTGGTTGCTCTGTTGATTGCAGGGGGATTTTTCCTCTAGGTCTCCCTGTTCATATGTAAAGATGTGCAAAACTAGCATATATTGGGCTTTTTCTGCCCTCAAACATTATGCAACACTGTCAACATTTGCCAAGCTTTAGCAATGGGTTATGCATGGTAAATTATGGTGGGAGACGAGCCCTCTTCAGCAAATGTGCTTGAAATTCTTTACTGCAAATAAATAGGACACAGACACACAGGATTTGGTTGATATTGGAGTTGAAGTTGTGAGCAATACTGGGGTTGTGGGCCTATGGGAGGGGAATAGAAGTCTACTGGGCTGCCTAAGGCAAACTATTCGCATGCAATTAGTGTTTGTAGTTGCCATGCTGAGTGTCAATTACCCCCTGGCTGTGTGACTGTCTATCTATCTTGGTAACATAAAGAAAATAGGGCGCGGAATCGGATGGAAATGAAGTGTATGGGGCGCAAGTGATGACTACACAGCCCCTGTCTCAGCAATTGGCATAGGATTTAGTGATGATGATTTCTGACTGCATTTACATAGTGGCCCTGATAAGCAGAATACTGAAGAGGAGAATTACACAAGCTGTGCATATGCAACGGCATTGTCCTGCATTGCCTAATCCTACACTGTTCCCAATTGCCCACTCCACTATACAGTAGGATAAGGAGGAGGATGAATAACAAGTGCTAAACCTCTCTGAGTGTGCAAGTGCAGTAAAGGAGTATGACAGGGCACTCCCAGCATCCCTTCAGCACTGGAAACAGGAATAGATGCTGAACTGGCTCTCGTACCACTCTTATATCCTCATATTCACATTCATTTTGTGCAAATTACCAACTTTTACAACAAAATGGTGAACATTTGTACATGGAACAATTTGGCGAATAACACTTTAAAAAAAATCAATTGCCTTGTCAATACTGAACAACTAGTGCGCCAATGAATGATAATCAATTCATCGGGTGGTACAAAATAAAATAGATAAAATAATATTATGTAATTAATATCCTACATTATAACAAAAAGACACACACACAGACACACACACACTTAATGTCTATTCATGTGTATATTAGTGGTGCCAAACATTGATAGCTGGGATGTATATAAAAAGACAGAAAGTGCACCTAAGGTGTCAGTAGTATGCAAACTTTATATAAAAGACTTACAATTCAAATCATATAGTTGCAGGCATGTGAGTCAAATGATCAGCAGACTGAGAGTTCTGCCGCTTTCTGAATTTCCCAGCGGTAAGCAGCAGGCAGGTTCTAACTGGAATTGCAATTCCTCCACTTGGATTCTGGGAACCCGCTGAACTAGGGTTCTACAAGAAGCAGATGACTACAGAAGATAATTCCGCTAGGCATAATGTTGCCATAGCAAAAGCTTACATCAAAGCGTTCCGTGTCAATAAGCTTCACCGGCTGTAATATATCCCTGCTAAATCATATTGTTATCCTTATTTTGTGAAAAACATAACACTAAAAAAAAAATCAATTGCTTCGTCAATACTGAAAAGAATAGTGCGCCTATGAACGATAATTAATTCATCGGGTGGTACAAAATAAAATAGATAAAATAATATTATGTAATTAACATCCTGCATTATAACAAAATGTAATTATAACACGTAACAATAAACAAATATCATAGGAATTAATTTATCTTAAATAATTTGGATACATAAATAGTTCCCTATTGATCATACAGTATATGTTACAATTCACCATTGAAAAACACACATGTATATACACATACTGTACTCATATCAAATACATAATATAGAGTTCATGATAATACATATAGATAATTACGTATTATATAGAGAATCAAATGCAACATTTAAAAAAATGACAAACTTCTAAGTGATAATAATAATAACTAAAACATATATAAAATGTATATTCTTTATTCCCCTTTCATCGTTATGGCTGAAGAGTGTGTATAGTGATGTATTATTTTCCTATAAGTGGGGATTATTTGGGTCACGTTGCAGACTCTGGGGCGGCCCCTTGAGCTCGTGTTATTTGTGGGATGGATATTCCTGGATATTCCTTGTTCCCGCTTGTATTATTTGCAGATTTACATGTCAGACATTGCAGATTTAATCAGGAAAGGGCAGGGAGAGGGTTATACTTTTATTGGTAATGTGACGTCCTCTGTTGTCTTTTTTTATGTGTATATTTTCTTACAATTCCTCCTGTGCACTATGCAGACTGATCATTCTATATATAAATGTGTGTGTTTTCTCTTTATCTCTTCTCCCAGTCCCTCTCCTCCCCCTGTCTCTCCCACAGGGGGCGCGCCTCTCTCTGTTCTCTGCTCGCGTTGTTCTGGACGCGGCTCTTTTGTGCCCCCGGCGCCTCCGTAAACTGGGAGCGTGTCACGTGGGAAGCCGGTGGGCGGGACCCGGAGCTGAACCCGGAAGTGGTTATTGGTGCTGGGGAACGGAGGAGAAGAGACAGCGGGTAATAGCAGCGCCCGACACGGGAGGGGGAAGGAGAGACATAAATGGGGAGAGAGAGATATAAATGGGGAGATTAATGTCACCCCGAGAGCATCCAAGAGGGAGAGGGTGTCTGAGTAAATAATGTACGTCTCACGTTTGAGCCTCAGATAATGTGTGAGGTCCTGTAAACTGATGTGTGATATTATAGTGGTGCCCTTCTGAGCCTCCTGTAGGTAACCAGACCATTGATCCCGTTCCCTGCAGCGTGTAGATAATAACGGTGCATCTTCTCTGCACTTATACATCAATAAAAAAGCGACTGCTGCACAGTCATTATAATTATTATTGTTAATATGTGTGGATGTGTATATATGTGTCTTAGACGTGTGAATGTACTCACAAGTGATATTCTTTATTGGCTATATGCTATGTAGGTTTTCTGTTGTCTTTTTCACCCACCATAACTTAAAATGTATGTATATGTGTGTGTATATAAATATATATACACACACACACACACGCACTACACTAAATGTTTTCCCATCAATAAATGTACTTTTTTACGCTATGGGTCGTGCACTCTCTCTTCTCTTTATATATATATATATATATATATATATATATATATATAGTGTTCGACAAACCTATACATTTGCTCGCCCCGGGCGAGTGGATTTAACCCCCGGGCGAGTAAATATTGGCCCAAGCAGCACACGTTTGGTACTAGGTGGCGAGTAGATTTTTTTGTGTGGCGAGTAGATTTTTTGGTGATTTGTCAACCACTGTATATATATATATATATATATATATATATATATATATATATATATATATATATATAATTTACAAGAGCAGTAAAAAAAAAAACAAGAAAAGATCTAATAGAAACTAGCATTCAAAATGGTGTCATAACCTTGTGTGAGTGCGCGCCCGATTGATCATTGATTAGGTTATGACACTATTTTGGATGGTAGTTTCAATCAGATATTTTCTTGTTTTTTTTTATTTTATTTATTTTTTACTGCTCTTGTATGTCAAAATCAAGTTCATTTATAAGCATAAGCACAGTCTTGAGTAGTACATGTATGATGCATTCACATAGGCTTGCAAGGACGATCATACTTTATGTACAGTATGTACATTTGTGTTGCTAAATATTAGGATTACTTTTCTCCCAAAGGAGATTATTTGTTACAGACTGTGCTGGAAAAGTAGGGGTTAATTAGTCAATGTTTATGTAGTGTTACAAAAAGATAAATATACAGGACGGTTTAAAGGTGCATGTGCTTTTTAAGTACAAACCAAATCCTCACATACTGGGCTCTAATAAGAGGTTGTCCTGTAATGGGAAAATAATGGCATTTTATGCTTAAAGTTATAATCCTGATTTACACTAGACCTGTAGTTTACACAAGTGTAAAAATTTGTCAACTGACTTGTACTTATGCAATCACTTTGAAAAAACATGTCCCTCCTTTTGACGTTTCGTACTACAAACCAGGGGTGCGCAAACTGGGGGGGGGGGGTGAGATTTTCCAAGGGGGGGCGGGGGGTAGTAGAGAGAGCGGCTTACAGAGGTCCCACAGTCTCGCCCAAAGCATTTAAATTAAATGCTGGGGGACTGCTCTGTAAATTCCCTTGGCTTCCAGCGATGCGTCATCATGGCAATGCAGCGCCAAATGACACAGCGGGGTCACGTGGTGTCACGTTACATGACCATGCGGCATCATTTGATGTTGGAGTTAAAGCTGCAGTTCAGTCTTTTTTTTTTTTTTTTTTTTAGAGGGAGGGCAGGGCTGACAAAGGGGTGTGCCAGGGCTTGTGACAGGACATAAAGGGGCAGTGCCTTAGCAAATGGCTGTTAAAATAGAAATTTGGTCTTTCAAAGTTGTTTTTTTAAAAACAGAAAATGCTAAAAGTATTTTTTCTTACTACAGAACTGATTTATTAAAAAAAACACACATGCAGGATATTGACTGAACTGCAGCTTTAAGGTAGGGGGGGGGGGGGAGTTTGCCCACCTCTGCATTAGATGTTTGTCTTCCAGGCATGGGGGGAGTGTCATCTCAAATGACCTCTTATCCCTCCATATCTTATGTTTCCACTTACCCTTCCTTATAGGTTTGTAGGCTCCATGGGGCATGGCCTCCTTACTTAATGTAACAATATGTTTATATTTGTTATTTTATTGTTCTGCGCTACAGAATATGTTGGGGCATTATAAATAAATAATAAAACACCAGGTCACTTCCGCCCTAACTCTCCCCGTAATTGCCCCTCAAATTGCTTGAAAGGTGATACAAAGGGTCATTATAACTTGATGATCAGTTGATGGTTAGAGCAGCAGTGCGCAAACTGGGGAGCGCGAGACTGAGTGCGGGGGGCGTGGGGTTTTCAAAGGCCCCGCGTGCTTCCCGAAGGCATTTAATTAAAGTGCGGGGGAGAGCTGCAGGGCCTCTGTAAACCTCACTTACCTTGGCTCTGGCGGCTTCTCACACACTTCGCCATGGTAACGTGGCGTCAAACGAGGTAATGTCATGACACGTGAGGGGGGGCGCGGAGGTGAGGGGACCGCCGGCAGAGGGGCGCAGGGAAAAAAGTTTGCGCCCCCCTGGGTTAGAGTATTGACTTCAACGGGAGTTTCAATGCGATAGTGCCCCGATGAGCACTATCACAGTTTAGAATAACTCCCTTAGGCTAAGATTATAAAACCTGCGCGCGACGGACTATATAGACTCGCGCACGCCTGCAGCCCCAGCGATGTGTGAACTGAGCTAAAGACGATTGGGGAGACGTGGCGGACACGTGACAAAGCTGGTTCGCCCTCGTTGGCTGAACCGCTCCCGTGATGGGGACGTCAAGCAGCCACGATTGAAAAGACAACATTTTTGTCTCTTCAAAACGCGGTCACTCCATCGTGCGCGCGCACTAGGGCCGGCCTCATAGGCATTATGGAATTTGTGTTTGTCGCGCGCGTTAGCACAATCGCGCTGACTATAAGGTCAGCCTTAGGCTGAGGCCCCAGTTGCCAGCAGGGACCAGGCCATAGTGATCACAAAGCCGTCCTTGCACTAACTCGTTAAATTATAATGAAGGACCAACGGGGCAGTTATACTTTGTTTAAAATTAACCTGGTATTTTTCTAATTCTTTTTGTTTTTTCTAAGTCCTGGTTAGAGAATCTCTGATAATTTGAGCAAAAGAGTTGTAAAAACTGCGTAGCATTTTAAATAGTTCATGTAAATAAATGTGGGTTGCTGTATGTGATGTCTAAGTAGAAATGTGCTATGAGTGCCAGTTTTACAATCAGAGGGCAGCAATATATAATTGCTTGTATACTCATCAGACGCTTCCAGTCCAGTGGTTGTAGCTGTAGTTATTTATCAAAGTCTTCCAGCTGTAAAACGAATGCAAAAACAGCAGCAGATTTACCAAGAGAGAACAGAGTTCATCCACAACTGCCAAACCTCTGTATCACTGTGCAACTAACGTTGTAGCTAACAGCATTTCTCTCAATCTGTTTTTAGGGCTTTGGTGTGTGGGTGCCATGTCTGTGATTCGGCACTGCCTGCGCTCTGTGGGGCTGCTCACATACAGGGCGAGCAGCTGCTCTGCAGAGAAGAGATTCAGCCTCTTCTCCGACTCCCCCACTGCCTCCCACTGGAGCAAAGTGGTTTCTGACGCCGAGAAGATTGTGGGTTACCCGACTTCTTTCATGAGCCTCCGCTGCTTACTGAGTGACGAGCTGAGCAACATAGCCATGCAAGTCAGGAAGTTGGTTGGGACCAAGCATCCTTTACTAAACACAGCCAGGTACTACAATCTAGGGCTACACAAACACAAAGAGAAGCTGAGAACATTATTTTTGATCTGCCAGCATCTTATGTCCTTGGACTTCTATAGTTCCTAGCATTTATTGGCGTATATAAAGCCATGTCTGGGATGTAATGACCTGTAGCGATAGTGCCAGAAAACATTGTGGTGCTGCACTAAGGTTAAAAAGAACAAATAGCAGTGGAATGTTTAACAAATCAAATATAAGTGATAAGTGCCTTCAAATATGCAGACAAGCGTTGTAATGTTTTAATCATTTAAAAAAAAGTACAATCTCCATGGTAAATAAATGCTTTTGAGGGTTTTTATCATCTCTCTCGTCTGTCTTGTTCATAAGGCTGTTTATCGAACCTAAAATCTTCATGCACATAGTTTTTGTTTTGTGCTTTTGTAAAGTTGATGAGTTTGAATTCAGTGGATCAGAAGAAAAGGAAAATGCATGACACTTTCACAGGATACAAGCAAATAACGATGTTAGTGTAGGGGAATGAATATTTCTTGTGAAGCCAATTATACCGATATGTTGTTTGATTTATTTTGTTATGTCCTGCTGCATGGCTATAACCCTTTAGTGCTGGAGATATCTTTAAGACATTTATTTTCAATGAGCAGGAAGCTCTTCCAGCACTGCAGAGAATAAAAAGAGCAATAGTGAAAAGTAAAATAGCTTATGACCTTTCTACGTGACTTCCTGTTCATGGAGTTCCCCCCCCCCCCCCCCCCCAAAGACTTGAGTTTTTACATCAAACCTATGTGCTTATTTGGAATATTGTAATAATGGACGCAAATTATCTACTGTGGTCAAATTTACCAGTTCATTGTTGCATGGGTCTCCATTAGGCCTGGGACATGGTACAGCAGACCCCGCTGAGCCGCGCTGAGCAGATGCACTTACCCCCTGCGTATGTAATCAGCGCGGCTTTAGGAGTCGCTTCCGCATGCGTGCGGAGGCTCAGAAAATTGCAGGAGACAGGCAGGATTAAAATTTCCGCGCTGAGGGAAGTGGAGGAGCGGTCACGTGACCGCAAACATCCAATGGGAACGAGGAACTAGCCCTGCCTCCGCCCCGCCCCCAAAACGTGCTCACTGCCTCGCCTGCCAGGACGCAAAAAAGCACCAGCTTGAGCAGGCGAGGCAGAGCAGGCGCACGGCTCAGCGCGGCCCGAGGCACCATGCCCGAGGCCTTATGAAAGTTAGATGTACAATTTAAATGGAATTGAACATTTTGACACACACAGGAGTAGTAGCAATACTTTACATTTAAGAATAGACAGCACAAAGTGTAAATGCTTTAAAAGACTTATAAAGTTGTAAACGTTCACTTAGAATTTCTACCCAGAAAAGCTTTAAATGATCTCTGCTTTTAACCTGCTTGTTTGACTTCCACAGAGTGCACAACATTAAGGATGTTATTTATTAAACTCTCTGGCTTTGCTGCAACACTGGGATAAAGCCAGCGCATACTGTAACATTGCACCATATTTACCAAATAATCCCATTGAAAGCAATATTGGAGTTTGCTTATTTGATAGTGTATATCGGGCGCAATTTTTTTGCTCGGTTTTTCCCTTAGTTTTGCCGGTTTGAGTTACTATCAAATATCCCCTTTCATATGATGGGTGGCGTTATTTATCAGAAGCGGGCAACTTAATATATCGAGTGGGTCACATTTTTGTCTTTTAAATATAAAATACATATATATATTTTTTCATTGTTTTGTGTTTTTATGGTGAGAATGCTTTGGGTTACTTTTTTCCTATATTAACCTAATCTCTTTTGTTATAAGACTGTTTGTGTAACAGAGGCACATGCTGCCACGGCAACAAGAATGTTGTTCCTTGAATGATAAAGATGCTGAGGAATCAGTTGAAGAGACAGTTCAGGACAGATACTGTATGTGTAGTATTGAATGCGAGGGGGAATAAACAAAATGTTTACAGTACAGAGAAGTGCCAGGTCTTTCTCCTGTCTGTCTATGTGAGAAGGTGAAGGGGACCTGCCTGTTACCTGGTATATCTGATTTGAACTATGGAGGTAAATTTGTTATTTACCACTTTTTTTTGCGTTGTTTTCTGTGAAGTAATGTTGATGCTATACACAGGTAATATTAATCAGGTAGCTAAGCTCATGAGCGCCTGGTAAGGAATTCAATAGAGCCCAAGAAAAATACAAATGCTTTCATTTTTAACAGGACGCAAATGCTTTCTTTTTTTTTTTTTTTTACTCAGTTTTTTATTGATTTTGACCATCATACAGTAACGTGTATAATATTAATTGCAATTGAGTTTTTGTAAGATTAAATTGGTAAGTTGTTTTGCTTCAATAATCTAGCCTGCTGTGGGACTGCCCTTTTGACATAGAGGGTCAGGAAGAAAATGGCTGGGTAAAAAAGTTTAATTAGCCATACACAGTGGCGTAGCTAGACATGTGCGGTCCCCCAGGCAAAAAAAAATTCAGGGTCCCATTATGAGTGAACATATTCTGTAGATTCAAGCCTCCCCCTTTTACACCTTCACTCTCCTCTATTCACCCCTCTCTCCCCATGTATTTCTCTCCCCCCTCTTGCACCCCCTCCCTTTTTCCTCTCACACTCTTTCTTCCCCCCCCCCCCCCACCTCCCTCGGCTATCACTCAGGAAACCCCCCTCCCTTCCACACTCAATCCAGCTCCCTCAATCCTTCCCTCATCACATTCATTTCCCCCTCCACCCCCGGGCCACACACACATACACACACACACAATTTCCCCCCACACACATACAATTCCCCCCTACAATACAGTACCCCCCCACAATACACAAATTAGAATAATCACCTACACGCACACTACAATAATCCCCCCCACTTCACACACACACACACACACACACACACACACAATTTCACCCCACACACATACAATTCCCCCCTACAATACAGTACCCCCCCACAATACACAAATTAGAATAATCACCTACACGCACACTACAATAATCCCCCCCACTTCACACACACACACACACACACACACACACACACACACACACACACACACACACACACACACACACACACACACACACACACACACACACACACTATACTGCACAGTAACTTCTTCTTTTATACAGTTAACTATACACAACTGTGTAAAGAATGACAATCTCTTTATTAGAGCATTTTTAAATAGTTTATCTCGTGTTACCTGAATTGCTTGCACTGAGGCACACTGACAGACACTGAATCACAATAGCACAATGAGCGGGCCCCCAGGCTTTAGCTACGCCCCTGGATATGGGGATCTTTTCCGTTTGTCATTTTTATTACGACTATAGAAGGAAAGGCTTTTTGAGCTTTTACAAGTGATATTTAAAAAGGGGCACAAGATGATTTTTTTATAACTTTGTTTTATTTTAAACACTATCTCCTCACCTGGAAATTGGCTAACAGCAATTCCAAAAGGTACAAAGAAGACTTTTTACACTTTTGTCCCCCATGAAATTGAGATATTTGCTAATATTGTGTAACCCTCCTATCACCCCCCCCCCCGGCAGCAGGAGTAGGGTGTACATGTGTGAACAAAGTCCTGCTCCGCTCCCGATGAGATTAGAGTGTCAGCTCCTTGGTCAGTTACCTGTGATCTCAGGGCTCCCGTTGGCAGGTTCAGGCCTTGGCTGTAATGGAGGGTAGTTGGTGGGTTGGAGGACAAGATAAGAAATAGGGCGCCAGGATCTTTTGCAACTCACAGGTATTTTATTGACAGGAACACAGCTCCAGGCTTGCACAGGATCAATTATTATCTTATAGAGCACAATACCTCATTAGACAGGTCCCCTGTATAATGCTCTCTTCAGGACAAGTTCCCTCAGTGCCCCTTCCCATTCAGGTAAGTACTTCTGGATCAGTCTTGGCATCTAGTACACCACAACTCTTTTGGGCTTCCTAGCTTCCTGCACACTGCATCCTAAAATACTGCTTCAGCCTGAATATCACTCAGGAAGGCTTACTTCTATTCTCTTGGTCTTGTATGTGCCTCCCAGGAGCTGGGATCCCAGGCAGTCTTCCCTTAGCAGTCCCTGGTCATCACAGTTCCAACTGTCACTAACTTACTATTTTACTAACTTACTAACTTCTATGTTAATAACTTCTAAATTACTAACTTATTCCTAACTCCTAGCTCACTAATTTATAACTCACTCCTTGCCTGTCCTCCCCTCAACTGACAACTGCCTAAACTGTCCCTCTCAACTGTCTTAATCTTACCTCTCATACATCTCACAGCCTCACTGGTTGCCTAGCAACATGTGAACTGCAGACTGAAGCTGTGACATACTCCTATGAAAAAGTAAGGGGACTATCTATCTCCTACAACTGCCTCTCCTCACTGTCCTCCCTGTACCTCTCCTCAACTGATTACTGATTAAACTGTCCTTTTTTAAAATGTCAGTGTGAGATCCCTCGCGCTACAAACTGCCTTAACTGCAAATGCAGCCGCCCTATTGGCTAAGCCGCAGCATGTGACATTCCCCTGAGGCTCATGGGACTTGTAGTCCCTGCGCGGAGCCTTTCCTGTAATGGCCACTGCACCTGCAGTTCTCTGCGCATGCGCGACCCACTGCGCATGCGCGGCCAATCACAACATGGCCGCCGCAAGTTCTCCCGCGCATCTATGCATGCGCGAGCCCTGCGTGCACATAACAAACATGGCGGCCCCCTACAGAGGGTGCCGCCGGCAAGCCCGTCGCCAACCCGCAACAGCCTCCCACAGCAGCGGAGGTAAGGGCGGGTATCGGAGGACCGGGGAACCAGAAGGGACCTGGCTACATTTGTTTAAACTAACGCACACGCACATTGTAACTCCTCTCCCTGATGTCATGGAGAGCAGGGGCGTCAGAGCTCTGCAGCTCTCTGCCTCAGTTCCACCCCCAGCCTCTGCTGCCTGCTTTCTACTCCCACTCCCAGCCTCTGCTGCCTGCTCTCTGCTCCCACTCCCAGCCTCTGCTGTCTGCTCTCTGCTCCCACTCCCAGCCTCGGCTGCCTGCTTTCTACTCCCACGACCAGCCTCTGCTGTCTGCTCTCTGCTCCCACTCCCAGCCTCTGCTGCCTGCTTTCTACTCCCACTCCCAGCCTCTGCTGCCTGCTCTCTGCTCCCACTCCCAGCCTCTGCTGCCCGCTCTCTGCTCCCACTCCCAGCCTCTGCTGTCTGCTCTCTGCTCCCACTCCCAGCCTCTGCTGCCTGCTTTCTACTCCCACTCCCAGCCTCTGCTGCCTGCTCTCTGATCCCACTCCCAGCCTCTGCTGTCTGCTCTCTGCTCCCACTCCCAGCCTCTGCTGTCTGCTCTCTGCTCCCACTCCCAGCCTCTGCTGTCTGCTCTCTGATCCCACTCCCAGCCTCTGCTGTCTGCTCTCTGATCCCACTCCCAGCCTCTGCTGTCTGCTCTCTGCTCCCACTCCCAGCCTCTGCTGTCTGCTCTCTGCTCCCACTCCCAGCCTCTGCTGTCTGCTCTCTGCTCCCACTCCCAGCCTCTGCTGTCTGCTCTCTGCTCCCACTCCCAGCCTCTGCTGTCTGCTCTCTGCTCCCACTCCCAGCCTCTGCTGCCCGCTTTCTACTCCCACTCCCAGCCTCTGCTGCCTGCTCTCTGCTCCCACCCCCAGCCTCTGCTGCATGCTCTCTGCTCCCACTCCCAGCCTCTGCTGCCTGCTCTCTGCTTCCAACACCCAGCCTCTGCTGCCTGCTCTCTGCTCCCACTCCCAGCCTCTGCTGCCAGCTCTCTCCCGATCCAGCTTTGATGATGTGCTCTGAGCACAAGTGGCCTGGAGTGGGCCTGCCGGCAAGTTGCTGTTAAGAAGCCCGAAGGAGGAAGGGGGCCCTGACTTCTGTGTTCATCGGCTAGAAGGCTCTCTGCCTCAGTTCCACCCCCAGCCTCTGCTGCCTGCTTTCTACTCCCACTCCCAGCCTCTGCTGCCTGCTCTCTGCTCCCACTCCCAGCCTCTGCTGTCTGCTCTCTGCTCCCACTCCCAGCCTCGGCTGCCTGCTTTCTACTCCCACGACCAGCCTCTGCTGTCTGCTCTCTGCTCCCACTCCCAGCCTCTGCTGCCTGCTTTCTACTCCCACTCCCAGCCTCTGCTGCCTGCTCTCTGCTCCCACTCCCAGCCTCTGCTGCCCGCTCTCTGCTCCCACTCCCAGCCTCTGCTGTCTGCTCTCTGCTCCCACTCCCAGCCTCTGCTGCCTGCTTTCTACTCCCACTCCCAGCCTCTGCTGCCTGCTCTCTGATCCCACTCCCAGCCTCTGCTGTCTGCTCTCTGCTCCCACTCCCAGCCTCTGCTGTCTGCTCTCTGCTCCCACTCCCAGCCTCTGCTGTCTGCTCTCTGATCCCACTCCCAGCCTCTGCTGTCTGCTCTCTGATCCCACTCCCAGCCTCTGCTGTCTGCTCTCTGCTCCCACTCCCAGCCTCTGCTGTCTGCTCTCTGCTCCCACTCCCAGCCTCTGCTGTCTGCTCTCTGCTCCCACTCCCAGCCTCTGCTGTCTGCTCTCTGCTCCCACTCCCAGCCTCTGCTGTCTGCTCTCTGCTCCCACTCCCAGCCTCTGCTGCCCGCTTTCTACTCCCACTCCCAGCCTCTGCTGCCTGCTCTCTGCTCCCACCCCCAGCCTCTGCTGCATGCTCTCTGCTCCCACTCCCAGCCTCTGCTGCCTGCTCTCTGCTTCCAACACCCAGCCTCTGCTGCCTGCTCTCTGCTCCCACTCCCAGCCTCTGCTGCCAGCTCTCTCCCGATCCAGCTTTGATGATGTGCTCTGAGCACAAGTGGCCTGGAGTGGGCCTGCCGGCAAGTTGCTGTTAAGAAGCCCGAAGGAGGAAGGGGGCCCTGACTTCTGTGTTCATCGGCTAGAAGGCTGGGCCAAATGTCCCGGCTCTCCTCCCCCCCCCTGTTGGCAGCCCTGAGCGGGCCCCCCAAGAGCACGGGCCCAAGAGCTTTGCCCGGGCTATAGCTACGTCCCTGGCCAAACAAAATAACAAATGGGAAAAAGTCTGGATCAACACTTGCCCCCTATGTAGATATTCCAAACAGCCGTATCACAAAAATGAGGTACCCATCGTAAAAACACTCCAAAGCATTTGGCTATTATGGAGACATTAAATGTCTATAAAAAAAAAAAAAAAAAAAAAAAAAATAAATGATTTAAAATTTCTTGTCTAATTATGCCATCCTGTATGCCACTGTTTGTTCACTTTGGTCTTAGGAGGGCCTTCTGTCCTCTGAAATACTAATATAACTGTTGGGTCACAGTATTTCTCTCACAGTGGGGTTGAGATGAAGGGAAATACCAGCTGCGATATTGGCACAGGATGAAGCGGGGTGCCACTGACCATTGTTTGACTGTCATAGGGTTGCGAAATGATAGACTTGTTACTGGAGCTTTGAAGCTGACCGTTCTTTTGCTTAAAAAACGCTGCATCCAAGGTTACAGTTATACCAGTAGTTAGAGGTCTTTGCTCGGTTTACATCTTGAAAGCTGATGCATGAAAAAAATATCTGGGGAACATCAAATCTCACACATTTTGTATATAACTTTGTTAACATATTATCTTGTACAAAAACAAGAGCATTCTCTTTTGCGTTACAAATCGTTCTGTACACTGGTTGAGAATGTGCTCAAGTTTAAGTTCACACAGCCAGCTAGTTTGTGTTGTAGATGCACAGTCCGGGCTTAGGAGGGATGTGCGGCTGTGACCCCTTCCTCCAGCTCTTATACTGTACTGTGTTAATGACTCATGCTGACCTCACAGACGCCTGTTTTGTGTTGCCTTGGTAACTAGAATGTAGAATGGATTATCTTGTTCGGTAAATCACTATGAGTCTGTATCCCTTGCTACTTATGCTGTCTGCTAGTTTGCGGCTTTACAGCCAATTAATCCCTTCAGAGCTTATCCGATCTGCTGTGTATAACATGGAACTCCAGCTGTAAAGGGCTTGAGTAGATGCTGTGCAAAAAGAAATGGCAATGTGATATTTCCTTCATCAACAATATTGGCCTCGTCCACTTTGAAATGTAGAGGTGCTGTGGGTAAATATACTGGTGCACAACAACTTCTGTTATGGATTCTGATATTAGTCTATTGAGAGACCTGAGAAGTTGGTTTCTCTTAAGGGTTACGGTGATCTTCATGTACAGGTGTAATGATGCACAGAACAGGCCTCTAAGTGTCAAAGCATGAAACTGAGCGAGTTGGGAAGTGTTTGCTGTAACTGTGTGTGATATGGAATTGAATTCTTTTGATGGTTATAACACGATCTACTAGATCCTGGAACGTTATGTGCAAACTACACCCATGAAGACAATCATCTAGCACAGGGGTTGCCAACTCCAGACCTCAAGGGCCACCAACAGGTCAGGTTTTCAGGATATCTCTGCTTCAGCACATGTGGCTCAGTCTTCGACTGTCTTTGATTGAGCCACCTGTGCTGAAGCAGGGATATCCTGAAAACCTGACCTGTTGGTGGTCCTTGAGGACTGAAGTTGGCAACCCCTAGATGATTGTCTTCATGGATGTAGTTTGCACATAACGTTCCAGGATCTTACAAATCTCTCAAATGTCATCTTCATAGAAAGCAAAAGCTTGCGTTGTATACTGTAAATAGCACAGCCAATTCATGCTGCACAGCCTTAAAACGTGCTGCTGTTGACTTTCCTACTTATGTTCATTAATGTGAACACCTGGTATTGGCAGGTGAGTGTAAATGGGCACGCAACTGCAGAGATGAATGTTGTCGGGGGCTGGTGCGTGCAATAAGATAATAGTTGCCAACTACCAGGACTTTAAGAGATGTTTAAGTATCTATGTACAACCTAGTATAAAAGCTTTGATTCTTTCTGACACTCTCAGCCTCATTTATCAACATTATCTTGCATTGCAAAATTGTGGGGAGGATGTAAAAAAGTTATGGCAGGTAAAAAATAAAATGTCAGTGTATAGCAAATAAAACTACCACTTGTGGGTACATTCACATCTTAGGCTTGTTATATAGTAGGCGCTGGTGCGCGTGCGTTGTTGCGCATGCACGTGGTGCGCGCATTTCAGTTATATGTTGTAAGCGGTGGCGTGTGTGGCTAGGGGGCGTGGCTAAAGACGTCACAGCGACAGCCGCGCTGTGATTGGCTTGGCAGCGTCACGTGCCACGGCAGCAGCGCGAAAATATAATTTTTCATGTGCTTGGTGTGATCTACCGCGCCACCGCTCCCTGCCGTGCGTGCGCACGGCTAAGTATAAAACGCCAGGCCTGGACACAGCCAAATCTAATTGACGCGCACGCACACGCAAGCACACTATATTATATGCCTTAGACAGCTCTACAACCCTGTCTTCCCCAATATCACTTGGCAAACAATGCTTCCACTGCAGCCAGGGATTCTGGGTAATAACATGCAAATGAGCACAGTGTGTCGCTCTTTACTTCTCATCCTTACCCCTCTAAGCTTATGCCTGCCGTGTTGCACCGCTTTTCCAGATGACAGATGTTTAGATAAATAGTTGCTGATGATCGGCAATTCCAGGACTTCATTCTAGAAATTATCTTTAATACCGTTTTACTATAGTTTAAGGCTCATACATCCCCGACCACATTCATATTTGATGTGAATAATTGTGACACACTCGGACATCACAACATTTCCGTAGAAGGTTACCGGTTTGTGGAAGTTTAATCCCGGGAAATGTGTAAATACGAATGTTTATAGAAAAAGTAATACTTGTTCTAACTCTACTTGAGGTGGCAGAAATGTATAGCCTGTATGTCTGAGTTACGAGGTTAAAGTGTGCCTCCGCTAACTCTGAAAGTATATTTAGCTTGGTGTTGATTCGGAGAGCTTTGTAAATGAACACCTTTTCCTTATGTGTGTGTGTAATCAGTGTAGATTTACAATACTTCACAAATAGACCAACAATACAGCTGTGGTATGAGCTTTAAAAATCACAGAAGTCCCTTCTTTCATGTGGTCACGCTTACGGAAGGGAATTGTGTGGTCTTATGTCTAGGAACACATATCATTTCTCAGTTAGTTCAGTTAATGAAAGCTCAAGGATTTTATTGAAATCTGCAGTTTCTGTCCAAAGACTTCTGTTTTGTCCATTATCTTTCATATAACTTGGACACGTCATAGTCTTCCATCGGAATACTATAATAATATCCCTTCACATAAAGAATTGTTGCTTAGTAATAATAATAATAATAAAAGTAGTTTGCTCACTGAGAGTTTTGGTGAGCAACTTGCTGAGATCCAGATCAAAAGGATGGTTCTGCATTTGAGCAGAACATCAAGGTCCCAAATGCATGTCTGCGGTCTTTATACACCGGTCTGTTTTGGGAAATAAGATCCCAAATGTTATTTATTTTTTTACACTAAATAAATGTCATAAACAGTAAGTTATTTATTTTGATTTGCTGTGTCTGGTTGAATAATTTGAGATGATGTCTTTGTGTTCTGTACTCTTGCGTGTTAATAGCTTGCTCTTGTTTGCTAGGCGCACAATCTTTCTTGCTACTGTTCTTTGCTCTTTCTATATCGTGCCGTATTTTAACAGCAAGAGCAGGCTCAGTAATTGATTTCCAATTCAGTAAATGAAGTAGGAGAGTAAAACTGACTCAATTCATTGGCCTAAAACCCGTAAGGCATTGCAAGCCACCATTTGTGAGAAGATCCAAGACAGCCATCCTATGTACAGCACTGAATATATTACCAGTGAGAGAAGGAGACATACATTTGATGCACTTCATCAGGGGTGGCCAACTCCAGCCCTCAAGAGCCATTAACTTATCAGGTTTTCAGGATATCCCTGCTTCAGCACAGGTGCCCACCTGCCCTACATCAATAGAACAGTGTAGGAGCCATCTTTGGAAATGCAGCTTTATGAGTATTAACCACCAAAAGTTAGATACAGTGACTGCGAGAAAGTACTGTATCTCATTTAGGATGTAATGCCCACACCTTTCTAATCCTTCTTGGGTATGGTGATGGAGGAAAAGCTACATAAAATAAATATATCATTCACTTTGCTTATTGATGTGCAGCTAGCGCTCTGTACCCCCTCCCTCTTTTTTTTTTACTTCGAAAGTGTATATATTGGTTGTGGTCACTATCGGTTTTATTCTTGACAAAGGTCCCACAAGGAACCGAAACATTGGTTTGAGATGCACTAATACATTGCATTTATCTTTATTGAAAAGACCCTGAGTGCCGTACCTTCCAAATGTTTGTTTTACTAGGTTATTGCTCAGGCACCGAGGCTATGTGACCACTTACCTGGAGTGCCCGACTTCCCTATCTAGATATAGAGACATATCCCTCGCTCTCACTTTCTCTCTCTCACTTTCGCTCTCTCACTTTCGCTCTCTCACTTTCGCTCTCTCACTTTCTCTCTCTCACTTTCTCTCTCTCACTTTCTCTCACTCACTTTCTCTCTCTCACTTTCTCTCTCTCACTTTCTCTCTCTCACTTTCTCTCACTCACTTTCTCTCTCTCTCTCTCTCTCTCTCTCTCTCACTCACTTTCTCTCTCTCTCTCTCTCTCTCTCTCTCTCTCTCTCTCTCACACTTTCTCTCTCTCTCTCTCTCTCTCACTTTCTCGCTCGTCTTCTCGTTCGTCTTCTCGCTCTTCTTCTCGCGCTCTCTCTCGCGCTCTCTCGCGCTCTCTCTCGCGCTCTCTCTCGCGCTCTCTCGCGCTCTCTCTCGCGCTCTCTCGCTCTCTCGCCTGTGCGCTCTCTCTCGCCCGCGTGCGCTCTCTCGCCCGCGCGCGCTCTCTCGCACTCTCTTGCGCTCTCTCTCGCCCGTGCTCTCTCTCGCCCGCGCGCTCTCTCGCCTGTGCGCTCTCTCTCGCGCTCTCTCTCGCGCTCTCTCTCGCGCTCTCTCTCGCGCTCTCTCTCGCGCGCTCTCGCTCGCGCTCTCGCTCGCGCGCGCTCTCGCGCTCTCTCGCTCTCTCGCGCTCTCTCTCGCCCGCGCTCTCTCTCGCCCGCGCTCTCTCGCCCGTGCGCTCGCTCTCCTTCTCGCTCTCCTTCTCGCTCCTTCTCTCTCTACTTCTCTCTCTCCTTCTCTCTCTCCTTCTCTCTCTCCTTCTCTCTCTCCTCTCTCTCCTTCTCACTCACTCACTCACTCACTCTTTCTTTCTCTTCTTCACTCTCTCTTTCTCCTCTCTGTCTCTTCTTCTCTCTGTCTCTTCTTCTCTGTCTCTTCTCTCGCTCTCTGTCTCTTCTCTCGCTCTCTGTCTCTTCTCTCGCTCTCTTTCTCTTCTCTCTCTCTCTCACTTTCACTCACTTTCTCTCTCTCACTTTCTCTCACTCACTTTCTCTCTCTCACTTTCTCTCTCTCACTTTCTCTCTCTCACTTTCTCTCACTCACTTTCTCTCTCTCTCTCACTTTCTCTCTCTCACTTTCTCTCTCTCACTTTCTCTCTCTCACTTTCTCTCTCTTCTTCTCGCTCGTCTTCTCGTTCGTCTTCTCGCTCTTCTTCTCACGCTCTCTCTCGCGCTCTCTCTCTCGCGCTCTCGCCTGCGTGCTCTCTCTCGCCCGCGCGCGCTCTCTCGCCCGCGCGCTCTCCCGCGCTCTCCCGCGCTCTCCCGCGCTCTCTTGCGCTCTCTCGCGCTCTCGCCCGCTCTCTCTCGCCCGCTCTCTCTCGCGCTCTCTTGCCTGTGCGCTCTCTCTCGCGCTCTCTCTCGCGCTCTCTCTCGCGCTCTCTCTCGCGCTCTCTCACGCGCTCTCTCTCGCGCTCTCTCTCGCGCTCGCTCTCTCGCGCTCGCTCTCTCTCGCGCTCGCTCTCTCTCGCGCTCGCTCTCTCTCGCGCTCGCACTCTCTCGCGCTCGCACTCTCTCGCGCTCGCACTCTCTCGCGCTCGCACTCTCTCGCGCACTCTCTCGCGCTCTCTCGCCCGCGCGCTCTCTCGCCCGCGTGCTCGCTCTCCTTCTCGCTCTCCTCTTCTATTTCTCCTTCTCTCTCTCCTTCTCTCTCTCCTTCTCTCTCTCCTTCTCTCTCTCCTTCTCTCTCTTCTCACTCACTCACTCACTCACTCACTCACTCTTTCTTTCTCTTCTTCACTCTCTCTTTCTCCTCTCTGTCTCTTCTTCTCTCTGTCTCTTCTTCTCTCTGTCTCTTCTCTCGCTCTGTCTCTTCTCTCGCTCTCTTTCTCTTCTCTCTCCCCCTCTCTCTTCTTCTCTCCCCTTCTCTTCTCTCTCCCCCTCTCTCTTCTTCTCTCCCTTTCTCTTTTCTCTCCCCTTCTCTTCTCACTCACTCTTTCTTTCTTTCTCTTCTTCACTCTCTCTTTCTCCTCTCTGTCTCTTCTTCTCTCTGTCTCTTCTTCTCTCTGTCTCTTCTCTCTCTCTTCTCTCGCTCTCTTTCTCTTCTCTCGCTCTCTTTCTCTTCTCTCGCTCTCTTTCTCTTCTCTCGCTCTCTTTCTCTTCTCGCTCTCTTTCTCTTCTCTCGCTCCTTCTCTTCTCTCGCTCCCTTTCTCTTCTCTCGCTCCCTTTCTCTTCTCTCGCTCCCTTTCTCTTCTCTCGCTCCCTTTCTCTTCTCTCGCTCCCTTTCTCTTCTCTCGCTCCCTTTCTCTTCTCTCGCTCCCTTTCTCTTCTCTCGCTCCCTTTCTCTTCTCTCGCTCCCTTTCTCTTCTCTCGCTCCCTTTCTCTTCTCTCGCTCCCTTTCTCTTCTCTCGCTCCCTTTCTCTTCTCTCGCTCCCTTTCTCTTCTCTCTCCCCCTCTCTCTTCTCTCTCCCCCTCTCTCTTCTTCTCTCCCCTTCTCGTCTCTCTCCCCCTCTCTTCTCTCTCCCCTCTCTCTTCTTCTCTCCCCTTCTCTCTTCTCTCTCCCCTTCTCTCTTCTCTCTTTCTCTTCTCTCTTCTTCACTCTCTTTCTTTCTCTTCTTCTTCACTCTCTCTTTCTCCTTCACTCTTTCTCTTCTCTCTCTTCTCTCGCTCTCTTTCTCTTCTCTCGCTCTCTTTCTCTTCTCTCGCTCTCTTTCTCTTCTCTCGCTCTCTTTATCTTCTCTCTCCCCCTCTCTCTTCTCCTCTCTTCTCCTCTCTTCTTCTCTCCCCTTCTCTTCTCTCTCCCCTTCTCTTTCTTTCTCTTCTTCACTCTCTCTTTCTCCTTCACTCTTTCCCTTCTTCTCTCTGTCTCTTCTTCTCTCTCTTCTCTCTGTCTCTTGTTCTCTCTCTTCTCGCTCTCTTTCTCTTCTCTCGCTCTTTCTCTTCTCTCTTCTTCTCTCTCCCCTTCTCTCTCTTCCTCTTCTGTCTTTCTCTTCTCTCTGTCTCTTCTCTCTGTCTCTTCTCTCTGTCTCTTCTCTCTCTTCTTTTCTTCTTCTCCTCTCTCTTCTTCTCTCTTCACCCTCTCTCTCTTTCTTTCTCTTCTTCTTCACTCTCTCTTTCTCCTTCTTCAATCTTTCTCTTCTTCTCTCTGTCTCCTTCTCTCTCTTCTCTCTGTCTCTTCTCTCGCTCTTTCTCTTCTCTCGCTCTTTCTCTTCTCTCGCTCTCTTTCTCTTCTCTCGCTCTCTTTCTCTTCTCTCGCTCTCTTTCTCTTCTCTCGCTCTCTTTCTCTTCTCTCGCTCTCTTTCTCTTCTCTCGCTCTCTTTCTCTTCTCGCTTCTTCTCTCTCCCCTTCTCTTCTCTCTCCCCTTCTCTCTCTTTCTCTTCTCTCTTTCTCTTCTCTCTTTCTCTTCTCTCTCTTCACTCTCTTCTCTCTCTCCTTCTCTCTCTCCTTCTCTCTCTCCTTCTCTCTCTCCTTCTCTCTCCTCTCTCTCCGTCTCTCTTCCTCCTCCTCTCTCTTCTCTCTTCCTCCTCCTCTCTTCTCTCTTCCTCCTCCTCTCTCTCGCCGTCTCTCTCTGTCTCTCTCTCCTTCTCTCTCTCTCTCTCTCGCCTTCTCTCTCTCGCCTTCTCTCTCTCTCTCTCTCTCTCTCTCGCCTTCTCTCTCTCGCCTTCTCTCTCTCGCCTTCTCTCTCTCGCCTTCTCTCTCTCTCTACTTCTCTCTCTCTTCCTCTTCTGACTGTCTCTTCTCTCTGTCTCTTCTCTCTGTCTCTTCTCTCTCTTCACTCTCTCTTTCTTTCTCTTCTTCTTCACTCTCTCTTTCTCCTTCTTCACTCTTTCTCTTCTCTCTGTCTACTTCTCTCTCTTCTCTCTGTCTCTTCTCTCGCTCTTTCTCTTCTCTCGCTCATTCTCTTCTCTCGCTCTTTCTCTTCTCTCGCTCATTCTCTTCTCTCGCTCTTTCTCTTCTCTCGCTCTTTCTCTTCTCTCGCTCTTTCTCTTCTTCTCTCTGTCTACTTCTCTCTCTTCTCTCTGTCTCTTCTCTCGCTCTCTTTCTCTTCTCTCGCTCTCTTTCTCTTCTCTCGCTCTCTTTCTCTTCTCTCGCTCTCTTTCTCTTCTCTCGCTCTCTTTCTCTTCTCTCGCTCTCTTTCTCTTCTCTCGCTCTCTTTCTCTTCTCTCGCTCTTTCTCTTCTCTCGCTCTCTTTCTCTTCTCTCGCTCTCTTTCTCTTCTCTCGCTCTCTTTCTCTTCTCTCGCTCTCTTTCTCTTCTCGCTTCTTCTCTCTCCCCTTCTCTTCTCTCTCCCCCTCTCTCTCTTTCTCTTCTCTCTTTCTCTTCTCTCTTTCTTTTCTCTCTCTTCACTCTTCTTCGCTCTCTCCTTCTCTCTCTCCTCTCTCTCCTTCTCTCTTCTTCTCTTCTTCATCTCTCTTCCTCCTCCTCTCTCTTCTCTCTTCCTCCTCTCTTCTCTCTTCCTCCTCCTCTCTCTCGCCTTCTCTCTCTCTCCTTCTCTCTCTCTCTCTCTCTCTCTCTCTCTCTCTCTCTCTCTCTCTCTCGCGCGCCTTCTCTCTCACTCTCTCTTCTTCTCTCTCTCTCTACTTCTCTCTCTCTCTACTTCTCTCTCTTCTTCTCTCGTGTTCTGTCCCCTGTATGGGTTTTTCTTTGCCTATACTGCAGTTTCACTTTGTAACTCCTACCTGTCTCAGACTGTTGCCTAGCAAATCCTTCACTGGCCTCTGACTTGGTATGATCCAGAACCCCTGGCACTTAGTTTCACCATGTCCTATTTCCTGCTTGTTTCGGTAAACATCCTTCCTTTTCAAGCCAGCAACCATTGTGCGTAGTCGCCCCTCACGGCTTCCTCAGAAAACAATTCTCTTTTTACCTTCCCCTTATTTTGCTACCCACAAGTTCTCCTTTTTTTAACAGAGCTAATTGAATACTAGCAGGTTGACCAAACTTGAGCGTTTAACTAATTTTCACCATACCGATTTGCACAGCTGGAATTAAATCGCGTCAGAAAAAGCCCTTATTGTACAGTTTGGACATAAACGTCTGACATAAAGTGCATTCGTTTCCATGACACAGCAGAGGTCATAGTGAAAATGAAGATATGACAACATACGGTGTGTTGTCACTTTAGGCAAGAGGGGACATCAATGCAATTGTTTGTAGTGTCTTGCTGTACATTCCTGCACTGCAAGAGAAATCCTGACCTAGCCATAAACCAAGTGAGGGCAGAACTAAAAGTAGGATATGTTCAAGTTTTTCACAGGCTCTGTCTGCCTTAGTGTCATATATAATTCTAGGTGGGAATCAAACATGCCAAGTCTACTAATTATACAGTACTTTCTCTGTGAAGGACAGCTTGGGTATCTGACCACAGAACCTGAAACGTTGAGAAGCATAGAGTCATTATATACTGTTGTGTGAAAAAAAAGCACACCCTCGTTGAATTCTATGGTTTTACATATCGGGACATAATAACAATCACCAGTTCCTTAGCAGGTCTTAAAATTAGGTAAATACAACCTCAGATGAACAACAACACATGACATATATTACACCATGTCATGATTTATTTAACAAAAATAAAGCCACAATGGAGAAGCCATGTGTGAAAAACTAAGTACACCCTTACTTCTTCCACAGGAATTAAGATGCTAAGTAGCAGACAGGTGCTGCTAATCAAATGCCCTTGATTAATTGATCATCAGCAAGTGTGACCACCTCTATTAAAGCCGAAGTTTTAGCAGTTTGCTGGTCTGGAGCATTCAGGTGTGTGTTAACACAATGCCAAGGGGGAAAGACATCAGCAATGATCTTAGAGAAGCAATTGTTGCTGCCCATCAATCTGGGAAGGGTTATAAGGCCATTTCCAAACAATTTAAAGTCCATCATTCTACAGTGAGAAAGCTTGTAGAACCACCTTTAGCAGCAATAACTTGAAGTAATCATTTTTTGTATGACTTTATCAGTCTCACATCATTGTGGAGGAATTTTGGCCCACTCTTCTTTACAACTTTGCTTCAGTTCATTGAGGTTTGTGCGCATTTGTTTATGCACAGCTCTCTTAAGGTCCTGCCACAGCATTTCAATCGGGTTGAGGTCTGCACTTTGACTGGGCCATTGCAACACCTTGATTTTTTTCTTTTTCAGACATTCTTTTGTAGATTTGCTGGTGTGCTTGGGATCAATGTCCTGTTGCATGACCCAATTTTGGCCAAGCATTAGCTGTCGGACAGATGGCCTCACATTTGACTCTAGAATACTTTGGTATACAGATGAGTTCATGGTCGACTCAATGACTGCAAGGTTCCCAGATGACTGCAAGGTGGCTGCAAAAGAAGCCCAAATCATCACCCCTCCACCACCGTGCTTGACAGTTGGTATGAGGTGTTTGTGCTGATATGTTGTGTTTGGTTTTCGCCAAACATCTCCACTTTGGTCTCGTCTGTCCAAAGGACATTGTTCCAGACGTCTTGTGGTTTGTTCAGTTGCAACTTTGCAAACCTAAGCCGTGCTGCCATGTTCTTTTTAGAGAGAATAGGCTTTCTCCTGGCAACCCTTCCAAACAAACCATACTTGTTCAGTCTTTTTCTAATTGTACTGTCATGAACTTTAAAATTTAACATGCTAACTGAGGCCTGTAGAGTCTGAGATGTAACTCTTGTTTTTTTTGCAATTTCTCTGAGCATTGCACAGTCTGACCTTGGGGTGAATTTGCTGGGACATCCACTCCTGGGAAGATTGGCAACTGTCTTGAATGTTTTCCACTTTTGAATAATCTTTCTCACTGAAGAATGATGGACTTTAAATTGTTTGGGAATGGCCTTGTAACCCTTCCCAGATTGATGGGCAGCAACAATTGCTTCTCTAAGATCATTGCTGATGTCTTTCCTCCTTGGCAGTGTGTTAAACACACCTGAATGCTCCAGACCAACAAACTGCTAAAACTTTGGCTTTTATAGAGGTGATCACACTTGCTGATCAATTAATCAAGGGCATTTGATTAGCAGCACCTGTCTGCTACTTAGCATCTTAATTCCTATGGAAGAAGTAAGAGTGTACAGTACTTAGTTTTTCACACATGGCTTCTCCATTGTGGCTTTAATTTTTGTTAAATAAATCATGACATGGTGTAATATGTCATGTTGTTGTTCATCTGAGGTTGTATTTACCTAATTTTAAGACCTGCTAAGGAACAGATGATTGTTATTATGTCCTGATATGTAAAACCATAGAATTCAAAGAGGGTATACTTTATTTTTCACACAACTGTACACACACACTCCCCCCCCCCCCCCCCCCCACACACACACACCCTGATTTTCCACTTCAACGAACAAGGAAAATATGTAAAGGATCTATGGCATAGTAGCACTTTTTTTTTTAGCATTGAAGAAAATCGAAGTCTCTATCAAAGGAGTGTCCCCTTCACTTGCGCTGCACAAAATGTTTTGTAGACCATAACATCTCGCACAGCTCTGTTTGGTTTAGTGGTGCAATTGCTTTACATTTAATTTGATTCAGCAGTCCATGTTAAGTCCCTCAGTTTGGATAGTGCAGGTTCCCTTTGCAGACATTCTTTCATTTTGACTCCACCTGTAGTTATTGTTTTTTTTTTTTTTTTCTAGCTTTCTTCTTTCTTTTTAATATGCTGTCCTACCAATGGGTTATCCCGATGTCACACATTTCATAAAAGCTAAAACGTGCGTGCACAAGGTTGAAACCCGGTTTGATGCATGAAACAAAATAACACTAGATACAGAGATATGCTTTATTTATTTTCTTTCGTACTAGAGGGGGAAGTCCAGTAAAGGGTTAATGCCAGGAGCATGTTATTGGGGTCTAAACTTTAAATACAAATGGATTATAAATAGTGCAACGAGACAAAGAACCATGTAACATGTCACCCAAGTGCTTCTCTACAATTTGTTTCTGTCAGTTTATTCCTTTGATGCCATGTAACGCTAATAAGCAATACTTTGCAAAGAGCTTACTACTTGCTGTCGTCTGAGTGTCTAGTCAATAAAAGGCGCTTTCATTAAGCATTGCAAGTAAAGACATGAGGGGGAGTGGACAACGCGGGGTATTCTGAGGTAAGAGGGTCGTATCGGCTCCCATTTATTTTTTATTTTAAAACATCTGTGTTGAGTTGTTCATTATTGTTTTGTGATTGATAGATGGGGTAAAACCCTATCTTAATGTCACATCATTTTGTCTGTGTCTTAATATGCTGTTGCTTAGGCCATCTGTTAACCCCACAGTTTCCATCTGCAGTTCTTTGCCAAGTCGCCAGAAATATATATTATAATCTTCAAAAGACACTAAAGGCTCAATAATTTAGACACCAAACGAAGGGAAGGAAAACCCACTCCCCACCCATACTCCCTTTGAAAGTTGTGTCCGTGTGTTGCACATTTTCTGCTATATAATGGGACGGATGGAAAGCATGTTGCATATTCATGGTACCGGTCCTGTTGTGCGGTTATTCTGCTCTTGCTGTTTGATGTTTATGGCAGCGGCCCTTCAGCAGGACAACATGTAAAAGAGTAGTATAAGGTAGCAAAGTCCATTATTCCACATATCCTGGAGTGTGCCGGGGATTCTACATTTATAAATAATTCAGAGGTTATATATAAATCTTTTCCTGTGACACTGTTATGGGTTGTTGAAAATGGCATTATACTTTGTTGCATGGGCATTTGCTTGGTTTGAGGATTTAATTAGCTATGCTCTTAAATTTGATTGGCCGATCTATCTTTGTGTTGTCGCTGATGTGATGATACTGGGCTGCGATAATTTGTCACTGCTGGGTCGGTGTCAATGAATCTTGTTTCTACCACCTTGAAAGGAGTCGTGCAAATAAAAAGATCAGAGAATGCTGTTACCATTAGCATTCCTAGCAAAGCATATCAATAATGGAATTATGGTGCTTCCCAAACTTTTTTCCATTGTGCACCCCATGCTTGAAAATATTTGTTTTGCGAATAATTAATAAATCTTCTTGCCTACTTATCAGACTATTGCTAACAAAACAGCTTGACCAATCCCAGGCAGTATAGAGTCCTAAGCTTGTGGGGACACACACTTCATAATGCCCCAAACTGCCTCACCTCAGTGTGTGCAGACGGTATGGGTGGTATAGCTGTCAATTACTAGAGCTTCCAAACTCACGCCCGCCATGCCTTGCCCGTATGGATGCAAAACATTGTGGTGAGCAACTTTGGAATCTCCTGATGTAGTTGACAGCTATAGCACCCACACTAAGGTGCAGTTTGGGGCCTTACTAAATGCGCAGGAACCCCTTACACACAGGCTCAGGAACTCACTACACTGCCTGGGAATTTCCATAACTTTTTTTGTTGGTGAACCCCTTGTTGGGAATCACTGCTTTATACAATGAAGTCCTTTTCACTTAGGAAGAAGGGCTGTAGTAGTAGTAAAAGCACCAGGCTTGAATTGAGCCACCACACTCTCAGGCTGCGCCCATAGTAGATCCGACGGCGCAAGCGATGTCGCTCGTGCCGAATACAAACAAATGGATGCCAACGTACTTGTGCATAGATCTCACGTGCGCAACAGGGCGACCGGTACTTCACACGACAAACTGGTTTGAGTTTGCCGCGCGACGGCCCGGTCATGTGCGCGGTTCAGCCAATGAGGATGAACCGCTCACGTCGCGGACACGCTTCCCGGCACATCCTCGTCACGCCACCCATCACGCAACACTGCAGGATACAGATCACGGCAAGAACAGGCGTGCGTGAAGCCACACGCGTGGTCGCGTGCGCGCCTGTACTATATACGTGGCCTAAGTCCCAGTATCCGATACCTTAGCATGTCAGTTTCTCTGGCGTGTGAGGTTCTGAGAATGGATTATAAACTATCCGGCCTTCCTGCCTCTCACCTGTCTCCCCTACAATCTATCCTAAATGCTGCTGCCAGAATCACTCTACTCTTTCCTAGATCTGTCTCAGCATCTCCCCTCATGAAATCCCTCTCCTGGCTTCCGATCAAATCCCGTATCACACACTCGGCTCTCCTCACTTTTAAAGCTTTACACTCTTCTGCTCCTCCTTACATCTCAGCCCTAATTTCTCGCTATACACATCCCGACTCTTGCGTTCTGATCAAGGATGTTTTTTCTCTACCCCCTTTTGTGCATAAAGCCCTCTCCCGCCTTAAACCTTTCTCACTGACTGCCCAACACCTCTGGAATGCCCTTCCCCTCAACACCCGACTAGCACCCTCTCTATCCACTTATCAAAACACACCTTCTTAAGGAAGCATATGAGTAGCTCTATGAGTACTAGTTTTACACTGCATACTGTACATAAACCTTGGCCCCTTCCAGACGCGTTTACCAGAACGCCCTCCTACTGTCTCTGTATGTGCTTCCTACCAACCAATTCGATTGTAAGCACTTCGGAGCAGGGACTCCTTTTCCTAAATGTTACTTTTATGTCTGAAGCACTTCTCCCCTTTATGTGTTACATAGTTACATAGTAGATGAGGTTGAAAAAAGACTTCCGTCCATCAAGTTCAACCTATGCTAAATTTAGACAACAGATACTTTATCCTATATCTATACTTATTGATCCAGAGGAAGGCAAACACAAAACCCCATTAAGGGGAAAAATTAATTCCTTCCTGACTCCAAGAATTGGCAATCGGATGAATCCCTGGATCAACATCCTTCCCATGTATACTTATTTGGTATATCCCTGTATACCTTTCCATTTAAAAAGATGTCCATCCTTTTTTTGAACAAATCTATTGTATCTGCCATCACAGTCTCCATGGGTAATGAATTCCACATTTTAACTGCCCTTACTGTAAAGAACCCTTTCCTTTGTTACTGGTGAAATCTCCTTTCCTCCAACCTTAAGGGATGGCCCGAGTTCTTTGTACTGCCCGTGGGATGAATAGTTCTTTTGAAAGCTCCTTGTATTGTCCCTGAATATATTTGTATATAGTTATCATATCCCCTCTTAGACGCCTCTTTTCTAATGTAAATAAATCTAATTTAGCTAGCCTCTCCTCATAAGTTAGAATGTCCATCCCCTTTATTAATTTGGTGGCTCTTCTCTGCACTCTCTCTAGTTCCATAATGTTTTTTCTTAGGATTGGTGCCCAAAATTGTACTCCATATTCAAGGTGTGGTCTTACTAATGCTTTGTAAAGGGGCATAATTATGTTTACTTCCCTTCCATCCATTGCCTGTTTGATGCAAGATAAGATCTTGTTTGCCTTTGCAGCTACTGAATGACATTGGGCACTATTGCTAAGCCTGCTGTCTACAAGCACTCCTAAATCATTCTCCATCAAGGATTCCCCCAATATATCTCCATTTAATTTGTAAGTCGCCTTTTTATTCTTGTATTCCAAATGCATAACCTTACATTTATCTGTATTAAACCTCATCTGCCATTTACCTGCCCACGTTTCCAGTCTCTCCAAGTCCTTCTGAAGAGAAATTACATCCTGCTCTGGTTCTTTTACCTTACACAATTTAGTATCATCAGCAAAGATGGAGACTTTGCTCTCGATCCCAACCTCAAGGTCATTAATAAACAAGTTAAAAAGCAGGGGTCCCAGTACCGATCCCTGAGGTACTCTACTCACGACTTTAGCCCAACCTGAAAAAGTTCAATTTATGATAACCCTCTGTTGTCTGTCCTTTAACCAGTTTTCAATCCAGGTGCATATATTATTACTGAGTCCAACTTTCTTTATTTTGTACACCAACCTCTTGTGTGAAACCACATCAACAGCATTACCCTGGTCTAGATTCCTACTTACCTCCTCAAAGAAACAAATAAGGTTAGTTTGGCAAGATCTATCCTTCATAAATCCATGCTGACTTTTACTAATAATTTTATTTTCCATTAGGTATTCCTGAATATTATCCGTATTAAACCTTCAAGTAGTTTCCCTACTATTGAAGTCAGGCTTACAGGTCTGTAATTTCCCGGTTGTGATCTAGCTCCCTTTTTAAATATAGGCACCACATCTGCTTTACGCCAATCTTGTGGTACTGAGCCTGTGGAAATGGAGTCCTTGAATATTAAATATAATGGTTTTGCTATTACTAAGCTTAACTCCTTGAGAACTCTTGGATGTATGCCATCGGGGCCAGGTGCCTTATTAACTTTAATTTTTTCAAGTCGCTTATGAACTTCTTCCTCAGTTAACCAATTGTTCATTAATATGGAGGTTGTGGCTTCCTCCTGCGGCACTACTATTGAACTTGATTCTTCCCTGGTAAACACAGAGGCAAAGAATTTGTTTAATACCTCAGCTTTTTCCTTATCTCCAATAATCTGCCTACCCATCTCACACTGTTAGGGTCCTATATTTTCTTTTCTCATTTTTTTGTTATTAAGGTACTTAAAGAACTTTTTAGGGTTGACCTTACTTTCTATTGCAATCCTTTTTTCATTATCCATTTTTGCTAATTTAATTGCCCTTTTTGCAATTTTTGTTACATTCCTTATAATTCTGATACGATGTCTCTGTCCCTTCTGACTTAAAGAATCTAAACGCCTTCCTCTTCTTGTCCATTTCCTCCCCTACTTGTTTATTTAGCCACATTGGTTTTGACTTATTTATTTTATACTTATTACCCAAGGGTATACATTGATATGTGTGCTTTTCTAACAATGTTTTAAAGACTGACCATTTATCTTCTACATTTTTCCCTGCAAAAACATCATCCCATTGTATTACTACTAGACTAGACCTCAGTTTATTAAAATCTGCCTTTCCAAAGTTGAATGTCTTTGTTGAACCCAAGTAATCTGTTTTTTGATAATTTATTTCAAATGAGACCATGTTATGATCACTGTTACCCAAATGTTCCAGGACTTGAATATTTGTTATTACTTCTACATTGTTTGATATGACCAAATCCAGAACTGCCCCTCTCCTGGTTGGTTCCTCAATAATTTGGGTCATATTAATTGTCTTTAAGCACCCCCAAAAACCTGTTCCCTTTTGTTGTAACGCTAATCTCATTGCCCCAGTCTATGTCTGGATAATTAAAATCCCCCATTATGCAAACATGACCCAGTTTTGATGCCTTCTCCATTTGCAAAAGTATTTTAGCTTCCTCAATCTCACAGATATTTGGTGGTTTATAGCAGGGGTGAGCAAACTTTTTATGCCGAGCCCCCCTTTTCATCCATGAAATTTCTCGGGCCCCCCCTGCCTGATGTAATCAAAATCACATGACGTCAGCGCACGTGAGCTGGTTCAGCCAATGAGGGCGAACCAGCTTTGTGACGGCCCCGCCACGCGTCTACAATCTCCTGCAGCCAAGTTCACAAATCGCTTGGGCTGCAGGCGTGCGCGCAGGCAGTATACTAGTATTGGATCACTGTTTATTTTATTGTTTGCTGGCATCTGGTAATATGTTTTTTTCTGGTGCACAAAGGCAGTCCATTTGAGGGGGCATTCATCCACCTCTTAGCTACATCCCTTCCCTCTCCCATTTGCTTTCCCCAGTGTCATCCACTCCTACCTACCAGATTTATGTATTATTTATTTATTCCTGTTTTAAACGTTGCCCAGGGATCAGGGAACCCCATAACCAAACTCAAGGGGGGTACTGATGAATGTCCCCTGCTGATCAATACTCCGAAGTGACCCCTCTGACCCAAAGAAGAACCCTCAGCCCCCCAAAACTCATCCTCCCAAGCCCCTCAATTCTGCCATCTCTGCCTGACCTTCATCCCACTGTTTAGCCATTGAGTCTCTCCCTCCCCCCAGTGTCTCTCCCTCACCTTCCCCAGTGTCTCTCTCTCACCTTCCCCCCAGTGTCTCTCTCCCACCTCTCCATCCCCCTCCCCCCAATGTCTCCCACCTCTCCATGTCTCTCTCCCCCTCCCCCCAACATGTCTCCCACCTCTCCATATCTCTCCCCCCAATATTTCTCCCACCTCTCCATGTCTCTCTCCCCCTCCCCCCAATATGTCTCCCACCTCTCCATGTCTCTCTCCACCTCCCCCCAATATGTCTCCCATCTCTCCATGACTCTCTCCCCCTCCCCCCAATATGTCTCCCACCTCTCCATGGCTTTCTTTATCTCCCCCCCCCCAATATGTCTCCCACCTCTCCATGGCTTTCTTTATCTCCCCCCAATATGTCTCCCACCTCTCCATGGCTCTCTTTCTGTCTCCCACCTCTCCATGGCTCTCTTTATCTCCCCCCAATATGTCTCCCACCTCTCCATGGCTCTCTTTCTCTCCCACCAATATGTCTCCCACCTCTCCATGGCTCTCTTTCTCTCTCCCTCCCCCCAATATGTCTCCCACCTCTCCATGGCTTTCTTTATCTCCCCCCAATATGTCTCCCACCTCTCCATGGCTCTCTTTCTCTCTCCCTCCCCCCAATATGTCTCCCACCTCTACACACACAACACACAACACACAAATACTTACTTTCACTTTTAAGCCTGCTTCAGTCCCCCATGTACGCTGAAAACTGGGACAGGAGGAGGAGGGGCTGTCTGTGTGCAGAGAGAAGCCCCGCCCCCACAGCAAGGCAGACATCACACAGAAGCAGCCTCAGCACGGAGCTTCTGGCCGCCCATGCACAGCTCTGCCCGCCCCCAGGTTTCTCCGCACGCAGCCCGCGCCCCCCCTACATAATCGTGCGCGCCCCACAGTTTGCGCACCGCTGGTTTATAGCATATTCCCACAAACATTTTCTTTATACTTTTACCTCCACTGCTAATTTCTATCCACAAAGTCTCTACATTTTCATCATTCCCTTCATAGACATCAGCCCTTATAATAGGTTTTAGATCCGGTTTAACATATAAACATACTCCACCTCCCCTTCTATTTGGCCGATCCTTCCGAAAAAGAGAATAATCCTCTAAATTAACTGTCCAGTCATGAGTTTCATCCCACCATGTTTCAGTAATGCCTATGATATCATACTGCTCCCTTGCAGCTATTAATTCAAGCTCCCCCATTTTATCTGTCAGGCTTCTTGCATTAGCAAGCATGCATTTCAGTTTTTTTTCAGCCTGTACTATTATCTTATCTGCTCCTTCCTTTCTGCGCCCACTTGGTTTAGTCTTTAGAAGTTTTCTAGTATTATCTGTATTTACTATGGGTGTCTCACTGCTTGTCAAACTTGCACTTGCCCCCATTCTACCTCCATACCACCTTGTATCCTCATCTATTCCATTTAGTTCATTATCTGTTTCATTCCCCTCCCCCCACCATCCTAGTTTAAAATCTCCAACCTTTTTAGCATTCTCCCCCCTAGCACAGAAGATCCCTCTTCATTGAGGTGCAATCCGTCCCTAGAATATAGATGGCACCTCTCAGAAAAGGAGTCCCAGTGCTCTAAAAACTCAAACCCCTCCTTCCTGCACCACTTTCATAGCCATGCATTAACCTCCCTGATCTCTGACTGTCTACCCAACAATCTGTCTACCCGATCCGCAATGTGCCGAACCCGAGCACCCGGGAGACAACAAACTGTTCGGTTCATGCGGTCCTGGCAACAGATTGCCCTATCTACCTTCCTAATAATGGAGTCCCCTACCACCACAATCTTTCTTTGTATCTGAGCATCCTGAGTCCCCCATGTGCTGGAGGAACTATTCCCCTGGCTGCTAGAGGAATTAGTCTCCCCCAGCAGAGGAATTAGTCTCCCCCAGCCTTGCCATTTCTGCCCCAACATTCCCAATATCTTCACTCAACATGGCAAATCTATTGGGATGTGTATGCTCAGAAACGACCTGCCTCTCCCTATTGCCCCTGCTTCCCCTTCTAACTGTCACCCAGCTACCTACCTGCTCCTCACTAACAGCAACCAAGCTACCTACCTGCTCCTCACTAACAGCGCCACCATCTGCACCACTAGTCGAAGCAAGGGCCTGCTCAGTGAGCTCTAATTCCCTTTCAAGATTGCCAATGTCCTTCAATATTGCAAGTTGCCTCTTAAGATCAGCAATCTCTGACTCTAAAGAGACCACCTGCTCACACCTCTCACAGCGGTATGCTCCTTGGAACAGCTGCTCCAAGTGCACATACATGTGGCAAGATGTGCATTGAGTGGCATTTTCAATCCTGCTCATTCTAGCAACTATGAAGTTTAGAAGTACTAACAGTAAACTGTACTTCAATAACTATACCTTGTTTAACCGCTTCCTTGTTTAAACTGCTTCTGTTATTTACATTATTTGTTATCTACAGGCATACCCCGCATTAACGTACGCAATGGGGCCGGAGCATGTATGTAAAGCGAAAATGTACTTAAAGTGAAGCACTAACTTTTCCCCACTTATCGATGCATGTACTGTACGGCAATCATCATATACGTGCATAACTGATGTAAATAACGCATGTGTAACAGGCTCTATAGTCTTCCGGCTTGCGCACAGCTTCGGTACAGGTAGGGAGCCGGTATTGCTGTTCAGGACGTGTTGACAGGCGCATGCGTGAGCTGCCGTTTGCCTATTGGGCGATATGTACTTACTTGCGAGTGTACTTAAAGTGAGTGTCCTTAAACCGGGGTATGCCTGTATATGATTGTCGCGTGTATTACTGATGTTCATTAATGGCGCTATATAAATAAAGACATACATACAGTACATACAAGGAAAGTTATTGTCTGTTCATCAGAGCTTTAGCTGAATACTATTAACCTGGCTCTATCCAAATAGTTATGCAAATAAGGTATATTCTTTAAAAGTTCAAATCTACTAAAAGCAGTAGCTGCCCTTTTTTACTATTTTTGAAGAGATTCTTTTTTTCCTTGTACTGTGGCACAAAAGGGACAACATTTTGAAATAATTAAGCTATACATTTCTAGCAGTTGGTGTTTTCATATTCTAGCCTCCTAACCTTTAACAGCTCGGTTCATGACCTTAGAACCCATAGGAAGCCCCTTGCTCAAATTACCATGTAGCGACACTTTTGAGTTCCTCTAAGAGGACTTTGACTTCAAGAAATCCAAATTTTAATAAAAAAGTTAAAAACATTTTAAAAGACTCCCTCCTGTAACCCCTCCGCCCCTTTCCCCCCTTCTGCCCCCCCCCCCCCGGCTTCTCAGTTATTGATATATTCCCTTGGCGGCTTTCTAAAAGGTTAATATCAACATTGCCAATGTTCTATTAATTGAGCCCATTAGTACTTGCAATGCAATAACGATTAGGCATAAATGAATATGATGTTTAATCGTTGGATGCTGCATGTTTTGGAGTTAGTCGAGCAATATGTTATTCATATTGAAGCGAAGTGTATTCTCATGTAACTAATTGATCATTTCTAAAATATGGCATCACAGGAGCTCCAAAATGTGAGATCTACTGATATAACACCATCACCCCTGTTAACCATGGATCTAGTACCTTGAATTAATCTATTTTCCAGTTTATGCTGTGTGAATATTACCAGTGAGCTTTTATAATCTGATTATGTATATGGACATTAAAAAAGGAGCAATACAAGGGAGAAGGAGAGGCTCAGTGAGTAAAGACACTGATTGACACTGAGATTGTTGCAGGGGAACCTGGTTCAATTCCCGGTGTCGGCTCCTTGTGACCTTGGGCAAGTCACTTTATCTCCCTGTGCCTCCGGCACAAAAACATAGATTGTAAGTTCCACGGGGCAGGGATCTGTGCCTGCAAAATGTCTCTGTAAAACACTACGTAAAACTAGCAGCGCTATACAAGAATATGCTATTATTATTATTTATACATACAAGCAATATATCCTATATGTGTTTAAAAAAAGAAAAATCTATTTTGCAGTATTAGATAATGCTTACTGTACTACCTTTTTTTAATTAAAAAAATTCAACTCTTAATGCCATTTTTAATGAGTTTTAATATACTGAGCATCCTTTGATTTCTATACCATGTTTAACACACCTTCCCAGCTGTGCAAGATTTTTGTAATACTTTGTTTTTGATAATTTGTCGCCAATATCCCCAGCAGTTTGATCGGTAAACTATAAAAATAGATATTGTTTCCTTAGTAATATAAGAATACATTTTAGCTGCTGAGTTACACTGACTGAAGGATTGATTTGAAACTGAAAGGAGGCCATTTAGTGAACCCTGGGAAACCGAATTTTGCTGATCGATCACTGGGGAACCGCCTCATATTGACAGCTTAGGTAATTAGTTTTCAATAATGGTGATGAAATGCTACATATATTAAAACAAATACAAGATTTTTTTTAATATATTTTGAACTCCGGGGATCCTCTGGGGTTCCCGAGATACTGGTTAAAATCTTCCTCTAGAGCAGGCCTGCACAGCTCTAGGCCTCGAGGGCCGCAAACATTTCAGGGTTTCAGGATATCCCTACTTCAGCACAGCTGGCTCAATTAGTGGCTCAGTCATACTGAGTCACTAATTGAGCCAGCTTTGCTGAAGTAGGGATATTCTGAAAACCTGGCCTGTTTGCGGCCCTTGAGGACTGGAGTTGTGCAGGCCTGCTCTAGAAGAAACAAAATGGCTGCCTCTTTTTGTAGGGAAATTGCAGTCGAGCGCAGAACACGATTTTACTGTAAGCGGACTCTTCCGTTCCGTGATTGCATTGTATTGTATGTCTTTATTTATATAGCGCCATTAATGTACATAGCGCTTCACAGCAGTAATACACGTGGTAATCAAATAAATAACAGATAACATAAGTAACAGATCATGGGAATAAGTGCTTTAGACATTAAGGAAGAGGAGTCCCTGCCCCGAGGAGCTTACAGTCTAATTGGTAGGTAGGGAGAACGTACAGAGACAGTAGGAGAGAGTTCTGGTAAGTGCGTCTGCAGGGGGCCAAGCTTTATGCATCATGTGTTCAGAATATCCACAGTGCTGTTCATATGCTTCATATGATCTGTGACGGGGCCATTGTGATGACGAGGGCTGGAGGGGCAGTGACACTCAAGGGGCCAACTTACTGCCACGGGCAATGCTTTTCAACGTATGTTTCTTTGTTGTGTTGCCATTTTTATTTTGTTACTCGATACATAATGCATGAGGCTAAAACCAATATGTAACCAAACTGTAAAATGAAAGTAAAACTTTATTAAGCAGTTATTCAGGTCAATGTTCCTAAAGACATGAAGTCTAAATGCTACATCCAATATGACAAATTAAATACTTATCTGTTTATCTTCTCATAAGTGAGGGTTATTTAGTTCACTTCTTTGGCCAAAGCACTTTAAGCTTGCAGACAAATGCCAAGATATCCCCTCATTTGCAGTCCTAATTCTGCTGTACCTGCAAAAAGCTCTCCTAATCTCTCTAATGGAGGGAGAACTGTCTTACTAGACTGGTCAGTCACAGGTGCATAACACATCTTGCTGTTTAAAAGTAGGATGAGTGAGCTGAAACCCAGGGAGGAGGGGTCACAGAAACGATCCAAACAATTATGTACCAATTAACATTAATAAACACACACAACCCCTGCTACCTCAGAACCCAACATGCCAAATATATTTGTGTCAAAAAGAGTGGTACTGGGATGAACCGGGCTACGGGATACAAAGATATTCAATATGACTACACATTTCCATCCTTGGAAAGCTTCATCTGTCCAGGGACACAGCATTATTGGCTTCTGCCGATAATTACATCTGGTGAGTATAACTTCTCACCCATAACAACCTGTAACCGCCTCATATTAAAGGAGCAATCCAAGTGGGCGATTTTATTTATTTATTAACATAGGTTTGAAGCAGGTGGTCTCCGGAGCTGAACTCAATTAATTTCAGCTCTGGGGACCCGCTGCTTCCTTAGATACCTCCAAAGAGGGTGCCGGTATCTAATGCTTTTAGCTCCCGTGTTATGTGGGCCCATAGCAAGCTGCTATAGACATCACGGCTTCCTATTGGCCCGTAGACTCGTGAGCTTTGAAAAGCAGCCATTACGTCAACCCCAGCTAGTGAGCCAGAGCGGCTAGTGGCCCCATCTACGGAGGTATTTCTAGAATCAGGGGGTTACCGGAGCTGAAATGAATGGGTTTCCGCTCCGGAGACCCCTTTCTACTATCCTATGCAAATGAAAAGGGGGGAAAACAGCCAGCTTGGACTGGCGCTTTAAATCAAAGTGATTGTAGAACATCCATAGTTCATCCATTATTGCCACAATAATATTAGGTGGATTCTCAAACTGGTCCATATGGCAAAGAAGTTTGTGGCAAAACCGCCACAGCTCAGTGCTTCAGAGTTAAAGTTCATTGCAGGTCTCACATACAGAAGGTTTTCAATCTGTCATTTGAATATCACTATCGCTGATAATATCAGCTATGGGGTTGCACATACAGTGATATAACGAGTTCTTCGTGCAAATATGATTAGATGCATTCCATTATCATACGTGGTAGTGAATATGTCCGTCTGTGTAGTACATAACTTCTCAGAGACCTGATTACATAGGAGATCCAGACAGATAGCCTACTCAGGGTTCATGAGAAATAGCTGACGTCGATTGCTTTGCGTCTCCGGGGTCAGAAAATCCCACCCTCCGATAATGGGCATATGTAGGGATTAGTATTTCATTGAAGACAATAATTGGAATAAAGTTTGAGGTAACTCACATGGTTGAATCCACCTGGAACGCCACGGGCGTGCTCCCAGCATGTAGGTGCAATAGAGCGATGGCGGGTAGAAGCAGTGCAGCACAGCAGTCACAAAAAAGGCCAGACGTGCATTTAAAAAAAGATTTTATTTAGCCAAAGCCATAAGGTGAAAAATAGAATGCAGTCCCTCTAACGCGTTTCACCCACGTCAAGTCCATTTTGCAGATAACGTAATTGTTAATAATCATTTGGAGTACCAGCATACTTAAACTTTGCTCTTTCAATATCATATGTATATGTATGTATGTATGTATGTATGTAAATATATATATAGTGTATATGTTAGCATGTCATTGTTGAGGTAAAACTAATTAAATGCACTTCCTGACTTGGAATTTTATGATATTTCAATTACAATACTCATTACGTGCCAATTTAGTCACAGTTAACAAAACATTAAACTAATTAAGTATGATTTTTAAAATGTCAAAAAGAACATTTAAATTGCCTTTTCTTCAGTACTTGAATGTAGTTACTGACTTTTACTTCTACAATGACAGTGCTCCTGCCAATGTCCCACACTCCCATGCCTCGCTCCTGCCGCTGACCCCTTCTGTTCTCCGCCCCTGTGCCTTGCTCCTGCCGGTGTTCTCGGCTCCTGTGCCTCGTTCCCCCTGGGGTTCTCCGCTCATGCCTCGCTCCCGCCAGCTCCGCTGCACAGTGCTCACTGACATGTCAGTCACTGTGACTGACAACAGCACAACCTATCTTGCTTTAAGTAGGGTAGGTTGCGCTGTTATCGGTCGCGAAGGTGACTGTGACAGCCATGTCAGTGAGCACTGTTCTGCAGAGCAGGGACAGGGGCGGGAACAGGGGCAAGAGGAGTTTAGGGGGAGGGAGCCTTTCGTGACTGCCCACCCCCTTCCTCATAACTTGTGGCTGAAGGGAGGGGAGTGTCTCGGTCAGAGTGAGTGTGTGTGTGTGTCTGTCAGAGTACGCGTGTGTGTGTGTCTCTCTGTTAGTGTGTGTGTCAGTGTGTATATTCCAAAAAATGTACACTGGCTCTGGATTGGCGGTCTTTTTTTTGGGGGGTGGGTCAGGGGGGTATCGAAGCAGAGGGTCCCTAGAGCTGAACCCCATTCATTTCAGCTCCAGGGACCCCTGCTTTTGGAGATACCTCCTTAGTAGGTGCCGGCAGCCGCTCCAGGGTTCACATAATGGCTGCTTTTCAAAGTTCCCACGGCCACGGGCCAATAGGAATCTGTGACGGCGCCCGATGTAGCTTCCTATTGGCCGATGTGACATGGGCGCTTTAAACTGCAGGAGCTACCGGACTTAAGTATCTCTGGAAGCCGGGGGTTCCGCTCCGGAGACCCCTGCTTCAATCCTGTATTAAAAAAACACGGCATGGGTCGCTCCTTTAAGTTTTTGTATTTTTTTATTTTTGTCCACCCCTGTGCTAAATACAGTGTTCCAAATAATGTGACAATAATTTTTGGCAGGAGGAAGGGATATCTACTTTCACATTTCCACTTTATGGTATATCGAATGAGCTGCTAATGTAGGGAAAATACACATACCAGGTTATGTCTCCCAACAAAAAGCAGGAGCTTGAGTGTTGAAATGTGAAGTTTCTGATGCTTATGATGCAATGAATGCGTGACATAATCGCATTCCAAGAGGCACTTTCACTGAAAGGTTTTCCAATTCTGTTTCAATATGTTTAAAATAGTAACATTGCTAAGATTTAGAATATGTATATGTGTAGCCGTATATTCTGTATATCTGATGGGTTCTGTTACTCGCCTCAAAAGATGTGCGCATACAAATATTTGTATTTACATTTGTAAAGCATCTTATGTCAATTTATCTTCCAAGTGGCTCCGTCACGAAGCTTGACAAACGGAAGGAGTGTAAACCTACATTCGGCTGCAGTAAAACAAGCAATTTGGTGAGAAAAGAGCCTCCCGTAAAGAGAACCACTGCAGAACCAGCATGCTTTGATGGGGAGCCAAGACTAGCTCAATACATTGACAGCTGTGACAAGTGACTCTTCTGATCTCAACATAACTGTTGTGTCCAGCAGGCTGGCTGAGAAAGTGCAAGCTGTGGGGTGTTTGAGAGAGGGTTGCCTCTTGTGTCCTTGCATAGCTGGTGTGTGTGTACCTGTTCTTTGCGCTATCCAATCTGAACCCAATATTTGTATTTGTATCTATACTATAATTCTAAGTTGGATTCCGTTTGTTTGTATGTCCGAAGCATCGAAATCTCAGAAACGGCACCACGTAGCACAACAAAACTTTCACTGTACATTCTCGAGAAAAGACACTGACTGACACTGAGATTGTTGCAGGGGAGCTTGGTTCAATACCCGGTGTCAGCTCCTTGTGACCTTGGGCAAGTCACGTTATCTCCCTGTGCCCCTGTCACAAAAAAAAACATAGATTGTAAGCTCCACGGGGCAGGGACCTGTGCCTGCAAAATGTCTCTGTAAAGCGCTGCGTAAAACTAGCAGCGCTATACAAGAACATGCTATTATTATTATTCTGCTGCGGATTTGTTGGTCAACGCAGCTATTTTGAGCTTCCAATATGACTCACCTCCCAAATTATGGACATTCTAAGTTTCCCTCGGCTGTCCAACAAATCTGTTAGAGCAGGAGCGGGGGGCGGGGCTACTAAGGGAGGGGGCATGTCCCTGCCTGGATCGGGCCTGTGTCTCGGTGTGTGTGTGATGTGAGATGTGCGGGGGAGATGTGCCAGTGGAGGGGGGATAGATGTGCAAGCTAGCGGGGGGAGATGTACCAGCGAGGCGGGGGGGACGGGACATATGTCGGCAGCGGGGGGAGATGTTCCAACGGGTGGGGGGGCGGGGAGATGTGCCGGCAGCGAGGGGACATGCCACAGCAGCGCGGGGGGGGGGGAGGGGGAGCCGGGGACATGTTCCGGCAGCGGGGGGGGGGGGGGGGAGACACACAGACGAACACACACACGCACACAGACAGAGACAAATCTCACCCCACACTACATCTAGTAGTGGGGGGCGGGGCCCGGAGAGATGTGCCGGGAGAGTGGGGGGGGGGGGGGGGGCACGGGGACATGTATTCACTATTACATTCCCTGGGCGAAGCCGGGCACAAAAGCTAGTTTATGAATAAATGTGTAATGCGGCAGGCATAAACGTATAGGGGTCCCTGTTAAAATGGATAAGAAATGATGAGTGACACACTGTGCTCATTTGCATGTCATTACCCAGAATCCCTGGCTGCAGTGGAAGCACTTTTAGGAGATAATGGGGAAAGACAGGGTTGAAGACCTGTCTGAGACATGCAAACGCTACACAAGTGGTATTTTTATTAACTGTGTTTATGAATATATATGTAAAACTTTGGCATTTGGTCACAAACCATGCCATTTTTGCCCTTTTTAAGTCACGAAAAAAAACTAGATTTGCTTAATGCTGAGACTATGAACAGCGCTCACACCATGTTTCGCTCACCGCATGGTGGTATGTAGTTGAAAGTTTACAAATTTGCTGGGTGACCATATTTGTCCCGGGAAAAACTGGGACAAATGTCACGCATGCGCAATTGGCAAGTGCCAATCGTTCATGTGCAGGAGCAGCCGGCAAGTGCCGATTTCACGTGCCGCTGCCAGCGTGCCACCTTGGGCCCTGCAAAGACTAAGCCTGGTCATAATTCATTTCCAGGAAATATAGAGTAGCATTTTAGCGTTGATACAAGGTTTCACAGGGTTATCCCAGACCGTAAAAATCCTGCAATGCATTTGGTTACTAGGAACATAAAGTTGAATAGATATATAAATACTTATATTGGTTGTTCTGGCCCCTGTATAGTTTCCTCCCTGTTATGTGACTGCTGTCACTACTCAGTGTTCATGTTGTTACAAATGTAACTGTCTTCCCTGGCTTCTGAGCCTGTTGCCTTGGCAACTCTCCTCTGTGAGTTGGGCTGCCCCTCCTCCCCCTGGCATTTAGAGCAGTCTTGTCCTTTCCCTCTTTGAACCCTGCAGCCCTTGTGAGTAGTAACATCTCACCTATCCCTTGGTAAAGTTAATGTAATTTACCTTTCCCTGATATTTGATACCTACCAAGTCCCCCCCCCCCCTATTTGTTACTGTTGTATTACAATAAAGTTTGCAGAAGAAAAAGAAGGACTCTGTGTGCATCAACAGGGAATGAGTTAAGCTGCCTGCCTCTACTCACTTGCCACAGTGAGCTTGGAACAGAACATTGGTCATGTTTTTTAAAGGTACTATTTACCTTCATAACTGAAAGTGGCACCTCATGGGCGCCGTTGATAGATACCTGCTAACCGCAAACTTTGCAGTTTGCTTTAAACATGAACCTTCAAGTTTGTAGTGAATAAGCCTTGTACATAAACAGATCTGTGAAGCAGAATACCTCTGCCACCCAAAAAATCCTATGCTAAACACACTGGTTGAAAGCACTAACCTCCTATTGGCATGCTTCCTTCAGGTCCTTCATATCTGCCATTCAAATCTATCACGCTTTCAAACATGTTCTCATTCCTTCAAAGCTCACACTCGCATTAAATCACTCAACTTTTTCCACCACAAAAAGGAGATCTTTGCCACGGAAATATGAAACGCTTCAGTGTCCGTATGGTACAGCATATGCACATGGGATGGCAGTACCTGACCTCCTTTCAAGCTGCAATATGTTTGGTTTGACTAACCCACTGTATGTAATGGTTTGTGCTTTATCTTAAGTAAACTGTACGAAACGGTTTGATTCAAGTCGTGAGGATGAAATTCTTAAACATACGTACACACTATTCAATGTATTTTATTCTACTGATCATTTGCTTTTTACTCGTATAGAGAGACTATCGAGAAATGTGCATCCCGCCAGCAGCATCATTTTTGCCTGCGTGTCTACCGTTCAAAATCTTGTTCACAGAATCAAACGTGTAGAAATTCCCTGTGTTTGGAGGAAAGTCCGATTGCCATATTTTAGCCTTCGTGGTGTGAAGTTAAAAACAGTTCTAAAGTATTTTTGTAAGAACTCCTTATTGCATTTGTATTTCCTAAATGGTTTAACAAAAAATATTCTCCAGACGTTTTCTAGGTGGGATTAAGTTCCAGAGACCTGCAACAGTTAATGCAAAATACAGTTTGTGTTCATACAGCGTAACATCTTTGCTTTGCAATGCGTTACTGTCTGGCAACAAAAACATGTCGTCAATTGTTTTATTTAGAGATTGTGGGGTCCCCGGGACTGCCTCTCTATCCTTATGTCATCGTCTGCCCGGAATCCAGTCTGTATTAACCTGCCAGTGGCCAGAATTGTAAACATTGATATGTTCATAGTAAGTTTAAACATTTTAACATCTCAGAATTTGGTTTAATTAAAGTACTAAACTTTTTTTTCATCAATGTTTTCTACAATAGTACATCGCTGCTTAATTTGCCAGAAAGCTATGTGATCCTTATAATACATAGTTTTTACATACGGCTTTTTTGGGATAAAGACGAGCAAATGCAAGTTTATCATGAAGTGTGTCAGTAACATATATTTACGCCTCTGATCATACCGATCACTACTGTCATTGTTCACAACAGCTCCTTACAATAGTTTTGTAATAATTGTCAATATGGCATTTCCCATCAATAATTAAAATAAATGAAAATACATTCAATAGGAGAAAACAATTTGTCAGGTTTTCAATTGGTGTTTAATTGGCTTCTTCAGTAACTGAATGCAAATATCTCAATGGAGAGAGAGCTGGTGTGATTTCACTATAATTTGTCTTTTGTGTGAACTGTTGCATTTGTGAACAATGCCAGGGAGCCATAGAGAGAACAAAACGAGCTGAAATAATCAGAATTATTATACCCTCTGTGTAAAAAATGAGTCATTTACACACCATTAACGTTTCCATGTTGTGCCATTTTTAGGAAATACTAAAAACAACTTTGTTCAGGCTAGGAAGCCGAGATCCTCACACAGCTCCCCTCCTGTTCACATTGCCGGTCTTACTTTCTCGCTGGCAGAATTATGCTCTCCTCGCTCTAGCTAGAACGTGTACAAAAAAAATCTAGTTCAGGAAAAACATCTAGTGCCTGGCTGCTCCAAATGGGAAAAAGATAAATATTTATTGCTTGCTAGTTTAGTTAACCACCTAATGTTATATTTAAAATTACGTTTTTTATTAAATAGTTACAGTAATAAGAAAACAAACAAAAAAAAACCCCTCACATGTTCTGCCATAGTTTTACCCACCATTAATTATTTAATGTGTGGTTGAAAGCTACCCCAGCTTCACATTGCAAAGCAAGTATAACCCGCCTCACATTGAAGAGACCAAAAAGGTTGAAACAGCTGTCTGTGATTAGGTTTACTGGCCATGCACTTCTTTAACCCAATCTGTGCTGAAAAGCTGTGCAATACTGCAGGCATATGCTAATAGGGCTCCATGTTGAAATGGATTTGAAGCAAAAGGTGACACTGTACTCATTTGCATGCCATTTCCCAGAATCCCTGACTGCTATGCGACAATGGTGACAGGCAGAGTTGCAGACCCTTCTAAGACATGAATGTGCTCACAAGTGATATTTTTATTTGCGTTCTACCATAGTAAAACCAGGGAAAATATAACATGGTTTGACACCTCTTTGGAACTATGGAACCCATGCAAAATGTATTTAACTCAATAGATCTCCATTCTGTTATGTACCTAAAACTACTGCTGCCGTAGATGCATGTGTTTTTCTCATTTAAAAAAGTTACAACTTTGCATAAAAAAATATTTATAAGGAATCACAATATATGTCAGATTTCCAGAATTGCGGAAATTATTACATATAATTTCAGACCTTTGATCTAAAAATGAACACGAAAACAATATGGAGACTCAAAAAGTAAAATATCTAGCATTTTGCCAGATTTTCCCCCTGCGGATCCCCTCGTGAACTCCAGTAGAATCCCAAAGTTTCATGGAACACAGGTTGAAATGTACTATTCTTTTTCATCAGGTTTCAACATACCTGTCTCTTATTCAAATGATCCCTGTCCCTCTCATGCTTACCCATACAAACAGAATTTCACTCAATTTGTCCCCAAAGGCCCTTTTACATTCTCACATACATTGTATTTTTCCTGTTCAAAGCCTCTTTGCTGAAATTAGCTCTCAATACAAACATGTCATGCCGGGTCAATATTCTAAACTGCAATAGAGATTCCTTGCAGTAAGTAGCAGGGAGTACTTCTGTGGTCATTGTGGCCGTTGGTAAAGACGATATATTCACTATGTTCATACATAGGAAATATTATAATAGGAAAGCCCTTACAGTTGCAGATGCATGGCAGCGGTCATGTCTTTCCATGACTCCCAGAGCAAAGCCATGTTTCCATTGTCTCTGTTATATTCATTAGAACACACTGCAAGATAAATGGATGATTTATTGGGCTTGATGTCCTCATGATTTCAGGTTTTCAATGAAAAGTAAAACTGGCCCGCTACGTTCAGTAAGTAATGGACTTCTTTCTTCCAGAATTTGTACAGCTCTGTGGCAGTTGACACATTCTTGATTCCTGCCCCCTCCTACAGTAGTTTAATTACATTACAATATTGGTAGTCGCTTATCCCTCCTTTGACAATTTCTACACACAAGTGCAAACACCATGTGTTCCTATATTGCATCTCCTTTCCCTATTCCAACTGCAAGTCTTCACACTAGAAAGTGTATATAATCTTTGACTTGCTGTAGAACTGCCAACAGACCTGAAGAAGAGCCCTGCAAGTTTCGAAAGCTTGTGCAATGTTAACTTTTGTTGCTCCAACAAAAGTTATCATACTACCTGGTTTTCACTATCACCTTCTTTTGCAGCTAAAACAGTATTTGATGTGAACAGAATTACAAAGTGTGTTTGATCCGTTGGAAGTTTTCTTTGGCAGCACATAGAAAAAATAATAAAACATCCCTGATGTTTTCGCCCAGCTTTCTCGCGAAAACACATAGCTTAGGACTTACCTGTTGGTGTTTACCTTGCAGTAGTAGCACACTATGTTTTATGAGAGATAAAGAGGCAGAAAGTGCAGTAGAGGTGATCATTGCCAGCCAGTCAGGGGTATAGCAGCTGGAGGTTGGCTGCTGCTATTAAGCTTTTGTGATTTCCCCTGCAAAATGTATGAATGTGGGGTTTTAATGCAGCATTGAATGTCACACGTGTGCAATGCTACTGTTGTGTTGGTGCTTTTTAAATGAATCCTATCCGTGTATCTCTTTTTGCACCACCATCGAGCAACTGTCTTGATCAATACTGTATATTGAGTTACTTGTCGGCGTCATTTAAAAAAAGAACGAAAGTGGGTTTCCCCCACAAAAATAGCGTGGAGCTTTCCAAAAAGAGATCCATCCCGAGACGCAGGTGCTTTTCTCTAAAAATAAAAATAACTATCACTGGCTGTCTAAGTTTGAATAAAAAGATATGTCAAGTGATCTGAATGCCTGGTCTTACCTGTCAGTAAAATGGAAAAATGATTTCCCTGAGTGGGACCAAATCCTGCTAGCACTAAATAAGGCACGCACACCTCTGCAGTCTCGCATTTCAAAATGATCAATTTTTTTTAAAGTATTACCAATTCATTTGCAAACATACATGAATGAATATCATCTACATATAAATAGAATATTCATAGGATGGCCAGAAACCCTAGACTAAGGTAAAGTTTGAGAACCTTTGCTGTAAGGCAGCAATTACTCGCTTCCCCCCCTTTTTTATTTTAAAGCTTACTTGAACTGGAGGTTTACTGGAGCTGTGCTGTTTCTCCTTACCTTTGGTGACTCTCCTCCCACCCCCCTCCCCTTTCCCTAGATACTGAATGTTACGCATAAAAAGCTACAAACATGGCCGCAGGGTCAGTAATAGAAAGTCACAACATCATCTCCTAATGTGTGACTTTCTGTTGGCTACAGGAGCAAGCCTTGAACCAGTATACTTGCTGCGGGGACAATCCTGCTGGGTGATTGGGATTGGGCTGTCACCGGAGGTCCCCTGGTTCAGATAAGCTTAAAAAAGTCAAAGTTGTAAATGGCTCATGTACAGTTCGTACTACTGTAGATACTTATTGACCTTCACTATGAGCTGCTTGGCTAATGACTTTTCAATTACTTTCTGCAAAAGAAGAAGAAAAAAACAACTTGCTCTTGGCATAGTTTGGTACATACAGTACCTTCCACCTCGTGACCCGTGGGACCTCTGTCAATGTATAGGTAATCCAAGATGTAATCGCTTCTATCGTGGAGACTTGGGAGGGGAAAAGGAAAATATCTTCATCTTTCATAGACTTCCATTTAGTGTCTTTGATTAGGGACAAATTGGGAAAATTAGTAACGAAGGGGATTAGGTCGCCAGGAGATAGCTGCACTGCACCCGTTGTGGAAGAGGCTTATAGCCCTCGAATCACATGATAAAACTTCTCTGCAGCCAAAGTCTGTCGGTGTAGGACAACTCTGCCTTATATCGTAAGAACGCTGTCTTGTCCTCAAACTAGTGGCATCAACAGACGGTATAGGGGCTTTAAAAAGGCAGGTCCTCCAAGGACCCAAATCTGCCACCTATAAGTATTTCTAAAAAACAAAATGTGAGATGAAACTGCTCCCTTGTGTCCGATGTTGCTGTGTGTTCAACAAGGGTTTGTACAGTCAGAGCCCCCTCTCTTCCTCACTTATTGGTTCTCTGATAAGAACAGGGTGGGATAAGGGTTAAAAAAATGCCCACTTGATTAACAAACACTTAACCATTCAGATGCCCAGTAAAACTTCAATATGTAATAAATATACAAAGAATAATTCAAAGCAGACATCTTTGCTATCGGCATTGTTGGCTTTATTTAACGAAGCCAGTTTAAATGTTCAATGCTTCATAAAAGATTGTGTTCAGGCCGGCCATGTGGGCATTGTACCTTTAAGGAGGACAATTACACTGTTAATTCTTCTCTTTTAATGAAGAGTTTCCTGTGAAACCCCAAGTCAAGAAAAATGAATTTATATGTGAACTACAATAAATAGCTTTAAATAATGAAATGTCAGAAAAGTGATTGGGTTGAATAACAGACAGTATTCGAGCAACTGTCTTGATATGTTCATAATCACGATATTGAGCTACGTGTCGACGCCATTAAAAAAAAAGTGTGTTTCCCCCACACGTACTTCTTTTTAAAAACAAAAAAGAAGTTTGAATAAAAAGATCTCAAGTGATCTGAATACATGCTCTTACCTGGTAGCAAAATGGAAAAAGGATTCCCCTGAGGGGGAGGAAATCCTGCCTGCACTAAATAAGGCACGCTTGTCCTCCTTTGCAGTCTCGCATTGCAAGATGATCAACAGTGCCTCAATCATCCCTGCCCAACTACCAAAATGCCCCCCCTCCATGGAAGGCCCTTACCTGAAGTGTGTGTTTTCCATAGCAGTTTATGAACATTGTTTATGGAATTGTGGACAAACTGGCACTGACAGTCACTCGGCTAATTGTCAAATTTATAGGCTCAAAATTGTCCTATTTCTAACCGCTTATATTTGGGGTAATGTCTCTATCGTTTTCCAGACCTTCTAAAGATCAGCTGGTAATGAATGTCATTCTAGTGCCAGCCAGAAAATGTATATCTAATCGATGGATTGCAGCTGCTGTCGCCCTTTGAGAACAGTTTATTTCTTTCCTTGTATCCACGGGGAGGTGATAGGTATATCTAGGTAAGGATTCTGCTGCGCCAGACTTTACAACTACCCAGAATCCCTGGCTGCAGTGGCAGTGCTGTATGCTAAGCCATAATGGGGAAATACAGGGTTGCAGACCTGTCTGAGACATGCAAATGCACCCACAATTGAGATATATATATATATATATATATATATATATATATATATATATATATATATATATATATATTTTTTCGTTGAAGCTGTATGTACTTAATAAAGTGGAGGAAAAAAATCTAATAGCATTGAAAAGGAAGTGGTATAAAATGATGTGAGAAAGTGCAGTAATTGTTAAATCGCCACAGTTGTGAACTTTTTCTTTTGGTTTAACAAAACGTTGCTGAACCTTCTGGCTGGAAGGGTGTTCTGCTTTCTGTCACCCTACCAGGCACATTCATATTTGTGGTGACGTGCCCTGCATAACAAGTACGATCAAAACGTTTGTAGGATCCCCGCCAAGATGGACTGGTTCACAGTGTAGACTACAGTGAAGTCACTGTTCATATTCTCATTTTAGTGTTTAAAAAAAAGACCATTTATTGTATTTGTCTGAATTAGTAGGTCTTGTTGCTAGTATACTTACGTGATTTAATAAACACACAGAAGTACTGCCGTTTTATTGATATGCTGGCAGGCAGACTAACATGACCACTTTTTACCATCTGTTTATAAGGCTATATAAAGGCGGCCATGCTTGGTTACTATGGCAACTAACATTTCCAAAACCACGAGTGTTTGCTTAAATGCTCCAACCTTTTCATGCCGGTTACTCTCCCCATTCTATTCCCGCACTCGGCAGAATAGAAAAGTATATCGGTATCTGCCAACCTGCACGTCTCTGCAAAAGCCATTTGGGTTTGACAGTGTTTTTTTTCTCGGCCCCCCTCCCCCCTTGGAATGACTTTTTCAAACTTCACAGGCAGTGTAAATTGATAAGCTGCTTTGGCGCGGTCTCTTACCAGAAGTAAATATCACTTTGCTTGATATTGTTTCTACTATTTCAAGACATTGCGTAATTGTTGGGGGAAAGTTTGTTACGAAGAGTGCACACCGAGCCCACACACAATGACACACGATGCAATGGTTTTAGCAACCGCCATTTTTAAACGTCAAATGAGATTGCGTGGGCTTTTGGATCCGCGGTTAACCCCTTCCATGCCGGTAGAGTCCCGTGGCCCGTACTAGCGACCGCATGATTACTTCCTGCGTGCATTGATGTAAACGATAGGGGAGAACTTTCCTGCTTCCGCTTTATTTCGTGGGCAGGGCTGCAAACTGCGGATGCCCCCCAGAAAACAGCAAAATCGCACGACTTGCCGCATACGTGATAAGGGCCCCATTCATGTTTGTAGAGCACTGAATGGGGTTAATTCTGGGGGAAAGCCTCATAGCAGTGTATTATGTTCAGTGTCCTGTGTAAACTGATACATGCATTGGCCCTGTTGTGTAAAAACTGTTTTAGGGTCATTATCTTAAATGCTTGTTTTGATTTCTTCCTTTTAAATGGGCAAACCATGTTAGCTGACAAAAGTAATCATGCTTACAGCAAAGATTTGCGAATTCGGCTTCTTTGGAAGAGAATGAACATTTTCTTTTCATGGGAGTCTCTGAATGGTGAAGTGTCAGTAACATGTGTCATGTGCCCTTAGCCAGCACGGTCACTGTCACAGAGCAAATAAAAATACGTGGCGAGTTAGGAAGGGGGGCGTTTCCTGTTCAAACTGTTGTTGAACACACATTGACATGTATGTATATCTTTGTGAAGTGAAACTTCTTTAGTGGCACCTATTCTCATGGGGCAAAACTGGAGCGAAGGAGACGAAAATGAAACGGAAGTGACGTGACTCCCCCTCCCCCCCACGTATCGCCGCCGGCGCCGCTCCTAACGGCGGCCGCTCCCTCCACCCCCCACCCACTCCCACCCGCTGTGACATGCGGTGGCGATAGCCGCCGGCGCCGCTCCTAACGGCCGCCGTTACCCCTAGACATGCGCAGAGCTTCTGGTACTGTGGGTGTACCAAGATGGCGGAAGCCCCGCAAGTCCTCCGGCTGTGAGAGGAGGAGCCGCTGCTCAGCCCCTCTCCTCCCTCTTCTATACCTACGCTTCCCCGAGTCCCGCTGACTGAGCGCCGCCGGTGCCGGAGGAGGAGAGGAGCCCCAGGATCATGACGGCCGCTGCGCTGTCAGCATGTGCCGCGCATGTGCGCACAGACGTTATCGTGCGCTCCTGGCTCCTGCTCCGGTAACGCGGGAAGCGGGGAGTTTGAGCGCGCCGCTTCCCACGCAGCACTGCCGGAGGGGGCTCTTAATCACGGTATCAGCCCCTCACATACGGCGGGCCCGGTGCGGCCGCGTCTCCGTGGGCGGGGGGAAGGAGAGACTCAGACAGAGCCGCAGCTCCGCCTGGGGTGGGGGGGAGTCAGAGGAGAGAGGGGGCAGGACACAGAAAGAGAGACACACACACATATTCACATATATACACACACACATATAGACACACACACACACACACACACTGACTGACACACATACACACACACTGACTGACACACATACATACATACACACACACACACTGACTGACACATACACACATACTGACTGACACACACACTGACTCACACAAATACACACACACACTGACTCACACACATACACACATACACACACACTGACTCACACACATACACATACACACACACACACTGACTCACACACATACACACACACTGACACACTGACTGACACACATACACACACTGACTGACACACACACACTGACTGACACACACACACACACATACACACTGACACGCACGCACACTGACTGACACACATACGCACGCACACTGACTGACACACATACGCACGCACGCACATTGACTGACACACATACGCACGCACACTGACTGACACACATACGCACGCACACTGACTGACACACATACGCACGCACACTGACTGACACACATACGCACGCACACTGACTGACACACATACGCACGCACACTGACTGACACACATACGCACACTGACCGACACAGAGAGACATTCACACAACACAGAGAGAGCGACATACACTGACACACACACACTAACACATGCGCACACTGACTGACACACATGCACACACTGACTGACACACATGCACACAGTGACTGACACACATGCACACAGTGACTGACACACATACACACAGTGACCGACAAACACACAAACAAACACACATACATACTCTCTGACTGACACACATACATACTCTCTGACTGACACACATACATACTCACTGACTGACACATACACACACTGACTGACACGTGTGCCGAGCACGCGCGTTATAAGTCAATTTCTGTGACAAAAGTCAAAGAAGTTTCACTTACTATGCGCGTGCACAGCACACACAGCTTTTCTTATCAAAATGTTAATCAACAGAGACAGCAACAACAACAAAAATCTTTCCCTTTATTTCAAAAGGACACAAGAGAATCAGAAGAGGGGGGGAGGAGGAGGGGGCTACAGGTCCGCCTCCAAAAGGAAGAAGTTTTGAAATATAAATATAATATATAAATATATCAGGAACTGCTCTCTCCCCCATAGAGTTGTCACTACTGGATAAAGGCCTACAATTTTCACCTTCAATGAACTTTAATTTGTTTGAAACCACTATTGATGTGTATAAGTTTGTTCGGAAATTATCCTTGAAAAAGTTTTTTTTATATAGCGCCCACAGCTGTATGCTGCACTTTACAGAAGAGACAGTACAGGGAATTCTTTTTCTTTTAACTTTATTTTGAATGTTTTTATAAATGATGTAGGTTAATGGGGAAGGATACAAAAAATAATAGAGATGGGGGGGGGGGGACATGGCCCAATATATATACATTTCTATTTGATCATAAATGTACTTCAGATCCAGTACATTTACATATTTATATGTTAAAATTCGGACATTCTGCAGATTCCCAGGGGAGCCAAATCTCAGAGAATTTATCAAAAAAATCCATTAACAGACTTGTGAGATTTTCCATAAGATTAACTTTTGTGATTTATTTTTATAAAATCGTAGTCATTGCTGGAGATTCTTCCTTTTTCCAGAAGTTAGCTACTGTATAGCGTAACAAAGACAGGACATGAAGTCCAATCATGGTGCAACAGAAATATTTCGCAGGTATATCATATAATAAGTCCCATATGTAACGGATATCAGTAGTCTTGATCCTGGGTATACAAGTCTAAATGAAACTGCTCCAATGTCTTTGACAAAGGGCTTAGCCCGAAACGCGTCAGAGTGGGTGGTTGTTCCTTTTATGGTGTCTCCCCTAGTCGCTCAATAAAGTAGTTTTTAAACCTATGGTGTGCTGGTTCCTGCTATTTGTCCCTGCGCTGTGCTCCACTTTCCTCCCCAGAGGCTGTTTTTTACTGTATAGCGTATCTGGTGGCCGATAATATGTGTGAAGTCAATATTTGGAATTGTTGAGGTATGTCTTGGGATTTTTTCAAATAAAAGAATACTGTAAATTAATCTCTTGAAATTCTTCGATGGGTTAGTTCTTCGACCAAAGCAAAGATCTGGGACGAAGTTTGGGAACTTTTGGGACAAGAACACCAGTTATGAGACATTGTTCCAAATTCACTGCATTCTCTCCTGCATCTATTGGAATATTGCTGATATATTTTAGTACAGGGAATTCTTATACAATAAGTGCCAGAAACAAAAGGAAAGGAAATCCCTGCCCCGGGGAGCTTACAATCTAAGTGGTATGTTGGGAAACTTGCAGAGACAGCAGGTGAGGGAACAAGTGCAGCAGATGGCAGTGCTTGGCCACAATGGTTGGTAGGAGCAGGTGTGGGACAGTAGCCATGAGTGCAGTCTTTTAAAGCGCTTCATTTAAGAAGTGTGTTTTAAGGTTTGACTTTAAGGGGAGAAAGAAGGTGCTTGGCGTATACCGAGTGTGAGGGAGTTCCACAGGCAGACATCGTACAAAAGGGAGTCGTTCGATGAAATTAAACCCCTCGCAAGCCTGACTTTATCATGTTTGCAATCTAATGTTTAACATTATTTTTAAATATAGGGTGTTTATTGATTTATCTTGGTCCTTGGAGTTATTCCTACTGTACCTCTTGCTTACAAATTCTTTGCTTTTTCCTTTTACCTTACGGTCTGTGGCACAAACCCCCCAAGTCTTGGAGAGAAAAAGGCATTTTCTTCTGCTTTTTTGAAATGACTCCTTGATAATTCAGCTTTTATCTCCCATAAAGACGCCAAAGCTAAAATTGTGACCTCTGAATTGACAACTCCTTTCTGCCCGTACTGTCGTTCGGCAAAATTAGTATTCTGCTAATTGGATGCAGCAGTTCTTATTTTTACTTCTATTTTGTAACCTTCCAGATAATGAATTGATGTGAGATACAATCATCCGTATGTGGCAGTTTCCATTTAGAGACCGTTGCTGCCCTTTTTTGGTTCACTTAGGTAGTATTAAACCCTTTAAATCGGTTTCAAATGCATAGGTGCGGATGACCTCTTACAGAAGAAAACAAAAAAGGTTGTTGAAGAAAAATTATTCTTCATATTAACAGTATTATGTGTTGCAATAAAAGTTCATATTGCATCCTGGTTTTCACAGGTGTGTACATTTTGTTTAGGAATGATCAATATTGATGAGATTCTTGGTTTATTTGATATTTTTCGTAAAATGTAATTTGGTAGGTTTTGAAATGTATTATACTAAAAATGGTATTAAAAAAAAGCTAAACGGTAGAATGAGTGATTAAGGCTAAAACAGAACAGTTTTTAAAACCTTTTTCACTGCAAATATTCGCCAGTACTGCCCTGGTGTCTAAATGGGACACACTCGATACAGAATGGGATCCCGCTGTGATTAAAGGTGGAATGTTAACGGCTACACGTGAAGTGCTTCCCTTAATAAGAAAGGAGTTGGAAATACTGAAACTCACAGCTTTACCTTCATCACCCCGAAGAACACTTATTGTGGGAAACGCACGGCGAGACACGTCACAACCGCCACACTTCCGCATCAGGACCGGGCGATGCATACGAGGAGGAGACGCTACATAATTGCATTGAGCCAGCACACTCCTCTAGCTTTCGCTGGTTTCCGCTTGGTGGACTCTCGCGTCCTTGTGATGTTTCCGGAGGATTGTCTCACTGTGTGCGCTACCCTTGTGGCTTAGTCCCTTTAATTTTGAGCTGGACTGCAATTCCATTATTGAGACGGCAGTCTCCTTTTACCCCTGCTATTGAGCTGGCACGGTGAGTATTGTCCTGTGGTATCTATGTAGCTACCTTAATTTATAGGATAATGGGAATGCGTTGAGATACAATTATGTAGCATACAGTTGTGTGAAAAAGAAAGTACACCCTCTTTGAATTCAATGGTTTTACATATCAGGACATAATAACAATCATCTGTTCCTTAGCAAGTCTTAAAATAAGGTAAATACAACCTCAGATGAACAACAACACATGACATATTACACCGTGTCATGATTTATTTAACAAAAATACAGCCAAAATGGAGAAGCCATGTGTGAAAACATAAGTACACCCTTACTTCTTCCATAGGAATTAAGATGCTAAGTAGCAGACAGGTGCTGCTAATCAAATGCCCTTGATTAATTGATCATCAGCAAGTGTGACCACCTCTATAAAAGCCGAAGTTTTAACAGTTTGCTGGTCTGGAGCATTCAGGTGTGTGTTAACACAATGCCAAGGAGGAAAGACATCAGCAATGATCTTAGAGAAGCAATTGTTGCTGCCCATCAATCTGGGAAGGGTTATAAGGCAATTTCCAAACAATTTAAAGTCCATCATTCTACAGTGAGAAAGATTATTCAAAAGTGGAAAACATTCAAGACAATTGCCAATCTTCCCAGGAGTGGACGTCCCAGCAAATTCACCCCAAGGTCAGACCGTGCAATGCTCAGAGAAATTGCAAAAAACCCAAGAGTTACATCTCAGACTCTACAGGCCTCAGTTAGCATGTTAAATGTTAAAGTTCATGACAGTACAATTAGAAAAAGACTGAACAAGTATGGTTTATTTGGAAGGGTTGCCAGGAGAAAGCCTCTTCTCTCTAAAAAGAACATGGCAGCAGGGCTTAGGTTTGCAAAGTTGCATCTGAACAAACCACAAGACTTCTGGAACAATGTCCTTTGGACAGACGAGACCAAAGTGGAGATATTTGGCCATAATGCACAGCGCCACGTTTGGCGAAAACCAAACATAGCATATCAACACAAACGCCTCATACCAACTGTCAAGCACGGTGGCGGAGGGGTGATGATTTGGGCTTGTTTTGCTGCCACAGGACCTTGGAACCTTGCAGTCATTAAGTCCACTATGAACTCCTCTGTAATCCAAAGTATTCTAGATTCAAATGTGAGGCAATCTGTCTGACTGCTAAAGCTTGGCCGAAATTGGGTCATGCAACAGGACAATGATCCCAAGCACCAGCAAATCTACAACAGAATGGCTGAAAAAGAAAAGAATCAAGGTGTTGCAATGGCCCAGTCAAAGTCCAGACCTCAACCTGATTGAAATGCTGTGGTGGGACCTTAAGAGAGCTGTGCATAAACCAATGCCCACAAACCTCAATGAACTGAAGCAACGTTGTAAAGAAGAGTGGGCCAAAATTCCTCCACAACGATGTGAGAGACTGATAAAGTCATACAGAAAACGATTACTTTTCGTTATTGCTGCTAAATGTGGTTCTACAAGCTATTGAATCATAAGGTATACTTAGTTTTTCACACATGGCTTCTCCATTTTGGCTTTATTTTTGTTAAATAAATCATGACACGGTGTAATATGTCATGTGTTGTTGTTCAACTGAGGTTGTATTTAGCTAATTTTAAGCCCTGCTAAGGAACAGATGATTGTTATTATGTCCTGATATGTAAAACCATAGAATTCAACGAGGGTGTACTTTCTTTTTCACACAACTGTATATAATGACTCTATGCTTCTCAATGTTTCAGGTCCTGTGGTCAGATACCCAAGCTGTCCTTCACAGAGAAATTACTGTATAATTAGTAGACTTGGCATGTCTGATTCCCACCTAGAATTATATATGACACTAAGGCAGACAGAGCCTGTGAAAAACTTGAACATATCCTACTTTTAGTTCTGAGGTTGTATTTACCTAATTTTAAGACCTGCTAAGGAACTGCTAAGGAACTGCTAAGGATTGTTATTATGTTCTGATATGTAAAACCATAGAGTTCAAAGAGGGTGTACTTTCTTTTTCACGCCACTGTATATACTGTAACTACATGTGTTGTATTGAGTAGGTAGGAATTCAGTGAGAGGGTTCCTCGAACCCTCTGGGTGTGCAAACATCTTCATACTTTGCTTAACACTGTACCTTAAATTGATAACTCTGTCATGACTTTTATGGTGTAATGATGAGGTTTTGTATTGATACTGTATTGACCTGTAGAAGTGTTTTAAACCATGTATTCCTCTTTCCGCTATATATATATTTTAATCTAATTTTGTATGTAGTTGTATATTAAAGGGAATTTGAGTACCAGTCTATTGTGCATCTTCCCTTCTTTTTTGGTGTTCTCTTTTACCTTTATTTACACTGGGCACCATAATGCACAAGGTAAATCAGTTTGATTTGCATATGGCAATGGATCTATAATTCAAATTGACCAGATTCTTTCACATCATCAGTTGTTCACGTGAATTGTACCAAAATCATTGATGCTCAGATGCAGCACAATCATCCTTCTTTCTGCTATACGTTACAATTGTCCCAGTGTTCTCTTCGCTGTTCCTTTCAAACTGAAAGCAAGTTCCTTATCTCATAGTTACATACTGTAGTAGATGAGGTTGAAAAAAGACATGCGTCCATCAAGTTCAACCTATGCTAAATTTAGACGACAGATACTTTATCCGTACTTACAGTATATTGATCCAGAGGAAGGCAAACAAAAGCCCCCAGTGACATATCATCCAATGATCTTTCATAAGGGGAAAAATAAATTCCTTCCTGACTCCAAGAATTGGCAATCGGATTACTCCCTGGATCAATATCCTTCCCATGTTTACTTATTTGGTATATCCCTTTATACCTTTCCTTTCTAAAAAAATATGTCCAACCTTTTTTTAACAAATCTATTGTATCTGCCATCACAGTCTCCATGGGTAATGAATTCCACATTTTAACTGCCCTTACTATAAAGAACCCTTTTCTTTGTTGCTGGTGAATTCTCCTTTCGTCCAACCTTAAGGGAAGACCATGTGTCATTTGTACTGCCATTTGGATGAATAGTTCTTTTGAAAGCTCCTTGTACTGTCCCCGAGTATATTTGTATATAGTTATCATATCCCCTCTTAGATGCCTCTTTTCTAATGTAAATAAATCTAATTTAGCTAGTCTCACCCACCATGCAATGTGGGAGTGTGGGCATTAAGCAGCTTCAGATAGTGATCCAGCTTTCTCAGGTTTTTGTAATAAAAAGTAGCACTTTTAGTGCATGGAACAACATCATCTAAAATGTTGGTATGGGGTCTCCAAAGCTCATGTACAACTGCATCAACAAATGGATCTTATGTTAGTTCTTTACAAGGCATTGCCATTTCGGAGCAACATGTCTACTCGTTATCTGATTTTCTCTAAAACATGTACTTGACCTCTTGCTTTCAACCTGTATTTCCTGAAATTGTACAGTTCTGTTTGTATACCTAAATCCATTTTATCTGTAAAAAGCTTCCCCATTGCTATTTACTTACACAAAGTGCGAACCATGTATATATCACCACTGTACAATAGAAACATACCGACCAATAAAGCAATACACGGAAAGAGCATCAGATATGAAGATCAACACCGGTAGAAAGGGGATCCTTTACCCGTAGAGCTTACAGTTTGAGCTACGTCCTGTTTTTTTGGACTGTTATACTTAACTATTGTCTCTCTCGCTGTCATCTATCAGCTTTCCCTCCACTGTTTCTCTCATCTTTCAGTTTTTTTTCTCCTCTCTCATACCTTTCAGTTTCTTCCCCCCACTCTTTCTCTCATCGTTCAGTTTTTTCTCGCTCTCTCGTACCTTTCAATTTTTTCTCCCACCCCCCAATCTTTCTCTCATCCGCCAGTTTTCCCCCCCTCTCTTTCTCTGTGTTTCTCAATATTGCCAACCTTCTACTTGTTAGCCAAATGATCCTTGGCACAGCACTCGGTCACCTGCTGTCCAGTGTTCTGATTTCTATTGCAGTCAGACGCTTAAATGTCCTCATCTGGTTTCTGAAAAAAGTCGAAGATTGATGCATTTTTTTTTGTTCCTTTTTTGCTGGTGTTGCTCTCCTTTCCCTCTTCTCCAGGCGTCTGACTGCTGCCACATGCTCATCAAATATAATTGCTGCATCTGGAAGGTTTTTGTGTAGTACAGTACTTAGTTGATGTAGAGCCCTTGGAGGGATCACTCAGGTACATATATTCATCTGGCCCCTAAAGCAATGTCAAGTGGTTGATGAAGACCTTTGTTTCTGTGGCCTGGACACGTAGACCTGAAATGAGACATGTCTGTGAGGATTTCGTTTTAGCAAAAAAATCAAATGTCATCATTCTATAAGGATTGTTTAATTCTGATGGGTTTTTTTTTTAGGATGTCATTAATTTAGCTAGAACTTATTTGGACCATTTTATTTCATATTTATAAACCTTTTTAGCAAAGTGTATTACATAGTTTAAATAAAAACATTGATGCACACTGTTGCAAACTCTTCCAGCACTGCAGGGGCTAAAATGTTTGGTGCAGAGGGCCAAAACGTGTCCGATATGGCCTTTAGGTTAGGGGTAAAGCACTTTAAGTATTGCTGAAGGTGCTTACCCCCTGGGCTGCTATCTGACATAGTGATGGGCCCCTACAAAGGGCATTATCTCTTATAATCAAGAATTATACAAGTTGTATCCTGATTGAGTAAGGTGAACCCAGCTATGGTGTTTATTAGCGTACGTCGTCAGACAATAGAAAAACAGTCCGCGAGTAACTATTGATGCAGAGGGAGTTACTCGCGCAAAAGCAAATGAATCGTAGAGGACTTAATTCAATCTTGATTAAAAGTATAGGGCTTTCATGACAGATCAACAGTTGCACGTGTCTACGGGCGTCCATTTTCGCGGGTCACTCCCACTTCTTCAGACTTACGACTCTGATGAAGGGTGTGTGTGACCCAAATAACGCGTCAAGGCTGTTACCTGTACTTATTAACCTGAAATGAAAGCCCCCTAATCAAGTTTGAATAAAGGCATGGAGATTTAATTTGGTTTTTGCGTGAGTAACTCCCTCTGTAATGATAGTTACTGCCCATTTTGCAAATGTGTGTTCTCCATCGCTCGGGAGTTGAGCCAACCGAGGTCTGAATGAGCTGTAGAAGGCTGATTTACAATAGAGTAGAATGTAATACTTTACAATGCAGCTCTATCTGTCCCACACACTCAATAAAATCAGCTAAGCTCGTATCATCATGATTTGGTGAAGATACATTTAGTTATTTTTTGGTAATGCATCTTCACCTCCCAAGAAATGGCTGAAATTGTTCCTAAAACTTTTTTATTTTTCTAGCTTCAGTATTTTGAAAAAGTACCGAATTAAATTTCTCTTAGAACGTTAAACGTTCTCATCCCTTTGAGCGCCGGACCAGTGTGCAGAGCTAAGATATGCGAAGATCTGAAAGATATTGGCATTAAACAATTCTTGATTAACTCTGGAAATCTAAATATCCTTACAGTTCTCCTCTTAATGCCAATGTCACCACATGTTAAGTATGTAATGATGATGGTTATACTAGTGTATAAAGGCCTTTTTTGGATCAAGAAGTAGCCACAAAACTAGTTATAACGGGTAAGAAACATGGTTACAACCTCAATTTACCTCCTTCCTTTCCGTGTTTTGTACTGTGTTCTATATATTTAAAGTTTCTTTTTCCCCTTCACTTTCTTGCCAGAAATAGCATATTTTAATGTCAGGAGGGCAAACATTCTGGAAAGTATGAAAATGAAAGAAAAATAGGCCTCTTTGTGTAGGTGTCCTGTCATTCCCGTACTGATAAAGAAGTTCATTATCAGTCCCAGAAGCAGTAGCCCGAGGTCATACTACTGCATCCCGAGAATGACTGCACACACTCATACAACTGTCAAAACATATGTCACTCCTGAGAAATGTAAGAAATGATGGTTAATGGAGGCACCAAAGTGGGTTACATTCATTTTTGTGCTACCTTGTTTATTGCCAAATGTGACGTTTTAGAGGAGAGTTGGCAGACGACCCCAATCTAGATCACCGCCTGCATTTGATTCACATTGTTCTATTGAAATTCAATAGATTTCTTATGCCGTTCCCGAGCAAAGGTGTTTAAATTATAAATGCAAATCAGCTAGCACTGCCATTCACTCAGATTTCAGCAGGGGGTTCAGGTCAGTTTGGAAAGACATGACTGTGCTGGAATATGATTTCAAGATTTTGCAGTTCTTTGCTTTGGTGCCAATGCGCTTTAGACTCCATTGCAGAAGTGCTTCACTCCAGTCCTCAAGAGGACCGCCCAACAAGTCAGGTTTTAAGGATATCCCAGCTTCAGCACCGGTGGCTCAGTCTCCAATTGAGCCACTGATTGAGCCACCTGTGCTGAAGCGGGGACATCCTCAAAACCTGACCTGTAGGGGGGGTCTTGAGGACTGGAGTAGAACACCCCTGCCTTATTACAGTATATTCTCTTTCCTTGTTTGTGCAAGCTATATCTGCGTTATCTTGGGTTATATATAAATATATATAAAATGGGATATACAGTACTACAGCTCGCGGTTACATTTGCTCTTCTATCACTCATTGGCTGCCATTTTTTTAGCTAAAATATAATTGTCTTTTTGCACCTACTTCCCATTTTGACTGTTGGGTAGATCATGTTGTTTCCAGCAGTGACCCGTTGCGTTTGTTTCCTTGCTGGCAGGGCGTTTGTGTACGACAGCCGAAACAACCTGCAGATGCGCGGCCTGGTGGTGTTGCTCATTTCTAAAGCAGCCGGGCCTAGCAAGACCGCCGACGTCTCCTGCCAGCATGACATGATTAGCGGCATTTATACCAGGTGAGAAACGAGACGGCCGCTCTGCGGTTATTGTGTTCATTTAACAGTATTAGTATTTTTTACATTGCATGTACTGGATCTTTCCCTCATTCGGCTTGTTGTCCTGTGATAAAACATTTACATATTCAGTATGCACAATGTATTTGATCCAAAATTGCACTTTATAGGGTCCATCTGGTCAGGCAGAGTTGCAGACTAATTACTGACAGCACACAATCATTTTAGCTGGAAAAATGACATTTCAGCCAGCCAGCCAAAATAATTTCCCCCAATCCACAAATCCTCATTTCTTTAATCAGATGAATGGATGTGCTGTATTCTGTTCCTTTCCATGTACCTTATTCTCTTCTCCTGCACTCTTCTCTATCCACCCCTTTCATATCTTTGGTCAGTCCTATTACACATTTACTTCCCTATTTATTCCCCCTCCCCCTTGTCGCCTTTACCTCGTCCGTACTCTTTTTGCCCTTTCTCCCCCCTTTGTAAATGGGCTGTGGGAGAGATACTCATTAGCCATAGCCAAGCTCCTAGCCCGTTGTCTCATAGCTTCATGCCACCTCTCTCCCACCCTTCATTCGGCGAACTGCAGTGCCTGTTCTGTCATTTCAGCAGCATGACCAGAAGGTAATGGGAAGTTCCAAAATAGGTTGGCATGGTGTGATTGACACACAACAGACATGTGGCTCCAACAAAGGAGAACTCAGATACCTCCAAATCTAGTGACAGCCACAGCCTTGTCCACAGCAAATGCATGTTTCCAACCCTGGCTATCATGTTTCAATAGTGGAGCATGAGAAAATGTAACATGCCCAGAATTGTGCACCTCATTTACATGAGATGTACACTAGCAAACAAAAAGATGAGGACATTCATCCATATGGGCAGTGGCGTAGCTAGACAGGCGCGGGCCCCCAGGCAACATTTTTTCCAGGGCTCCATACATATTCTGTAGATTCAGGAGTTTCCATCGGGCCCCCCACATGTTGGTGGCCCTTCGAGCCCCCCTTCATTTACACCTCTCTCATGTTGTTCTCTCCCCCCTCTCACACCCCCTCCCTCACTACCTGCTTTTCCTCTCACACACCCCCTCTGCTATCACAAAGTAGACCCCCCCTCCACACTCAATCGCCTACGCACATTCATTTCCCCCTCCCCCCTGGCCACACACATACAATTCACCCCCTACAATACAGTACCCCCCCCCCCCCACAATACACATGCTACAATAACCACCTACACACACACTACGATAACCCACCCCCACACACACACACACACTACAATAACCTCGCCCTCCCCACACACACACTACAATAAACCCCCCACACTAAAAATTACCCCCCCACATACACACACTGCAATAGCCCCCTGAGGATGATGGAAGGGTCTTACTGGGAGGATGAGAAGCGGGGTGGGAGGGAGCAGCTGAAGAGCGGAGGGGCGATCTGACTGTGTGTGTGAAGAGTGGAGGTCTGACCGAGCTGCTGTTGAGGCGTCTGATAATGCAAATATGCGTAAACGGGGGGAGTAATATGGTGTTTTTGCACCAGGGGCAAGTTTCACCAACTGCGCCCCCCAGCATACTGACAGACTCTGAAGCACACACAGCACACTGACAGACTCTGAAGTACACACACACAGCACAGACAGAGCAAAGTGTAACTGACAAATTTAAACACAAACACACAAAGCATACTGACACACAAATACACACAGCATACCTTCCCACAGCAGCACATGGTAACTCCTCCCCCTGATGTCATGGAGAGCAGGGGCGGGCAGAGCTCTGCAGCTCTCTGCCTCAGTTCTGCCCCAGCCTCTGATGCCTGCTCTCTGCAAACTCCTCCCCTCCCTCCCTGCTCCCGATCCAGCTTTGATGCGGCTGTTAAGGGGACGGGAGGAGGAAGGAGGCCCTGACTTAAGTGACCGGACAGTTACACAGCTGGGCCAAATGTCCCTGCTCTTCTCCCTGTCGGCGGCCCTGAGCGGGCCCCCGGGCCCTTGCCCTGGCTATAGCTACGCCCCTGGATATGGGGATCTTTTCCATTTGTCATTTTTATTGAGAATATAGAAGGAAAGGCTTTTTGACCTTTTACAAGTGATATTTAAAAAGGGGCACAAGATGATTTTTCATTACGGTGTTTTATTTTAAACACAATCTCATCACCTGGAAATTGGCTAACAGCAATTCTAAAAGGTACAAAGAAGACTTTTTACACTTTTGTCCCCCATGAAATTTAGATATTTGCTAATATTGTTTAAACTCAAACACAATACCTGATGGACTCTATTTACATGTGTTCTTTCCCTACACAGGATCTGTATTATATCAGCTCTATACAGATCCTATTGATTGGATTAGACGAGTTTCTAATAACAAGCTATACCTACCTCTGTTTGTTCAAGTAAAGACACACCACAGCATGAGTTAATTTTGTTCACCTATATCCTTGTTGCCTTCAGTACTTGCTTGATACATTGTCGATACATTTACTCTGGCAATTCAAGTGCTATTATCTCTACTAATTCAGTTTTAGGCCGAGTCCATAGAAGGACAGGCCGCGCTGAGCCGTGTGGACGCTCCGTGCTGAGCCCCTGCATACTCAATGAGGATGCCTTGAGAGGGGGCTCACGCGAGCGTCCGCAGGCGTGCTGAGGCGCTGGAATTTTCAGCCGACAGCCAAGCTTTTTTTCAGCGCGCTGTCGGCTGAAAACATCCAATCAGCGCGGAGCTGCGTCAATGTCACGGCGCCGTGACGTCGACGCGTTACAGGCGATTGGACCTGCGACATCACTGCCCCGCCTCCCTCAGTCTCCCCCCGCCTCCGATCGCGCCCACTGGTTCGCCTGCATGGGCATGAAATCGTGCAGATTTCTGCAGGCGAGCCTCAGCATCAGCGCGGCTCGGCTCAACCCTCTATGGCCCGGGCCTAAGGCTACACAACCTCTCTGCCATTGTCACATTAGTTTATTTGAGGTATGGTTAATATTATTTACTTTATGTTCTTTAAGGTAATGAATGTCCTGACTCAACTCAATATTTTGGGGTCCTTTGAGAATTTATTGGACACAGAATAGAAATGGTAATATACCAATTTCCAATTAGGACTATTTACAGAGCTATTAAAAACATTTTAATATTAATGTTTTTCTATTTTTCGTCGCTGTTACAATTTATTAATAAAATGTATTTGTTTTGTGCCTATATTAGCAACCCACTCTAGTGTGTCAATGTAGAGCAAGAGATATGATATCTCATTAATGGGATGATGCAATATCCCTGACTGATAGTCCAGTATACCGCTAGAATACGAGTGCAGTCTTTTTGGCAACTTTTGTAAATTCTTATTTACACCTTTTGTTGTTTCGCAGAAAACATTGTTCAAGAATTATTGTGGATCATCTATGTGCTCTCTGGCGAACTTCAGACAGGCAGCAATGTTCTTTTTAGAGAGCAGTGGTTTACTCCTGGCTATCCTTCCATGAACACCATTCTTGTTCAGTCTTTTTCTGATAGTTGATTCATGAACACTCATATGATCCAAGGCGAGAGTGGGCAGCAGATCCTTGGATGTTACTCTGGGGTTCTTTGTGACTTCTTGGATGTTTTGGCGGTTTGTTCTTGGAGAGATATTGGTAGGACGACTGCTCCTGGGTAGAGTGACTGTGGTCTTGAACTTTCTCCGTTTGTAGAGTATCTCCGACACTGGATTGGTGGAGTCCCAAATCCTTAGAAATTATTTTCTAACCCTTTCTTGACAGATGAGCATCAATAACTGCTTTTCTGAGGTCCTCAGAGATTTCTTTTGAACGTGACATGATGTTTTTCCACACACCTGTATGGTGAAGACCAAACTTTGATCTTTATATCGAGTGGGGCCTCCCAAACTCACACCTGAAGAGCTACCTAATTATATAAACACCTGATTCTAATTATCCCCTTTAATTTAGCTGATCAAACCAGGGTTTCACTTACTTTTGCTCATACCCTGACTCTTGATTACTCATTATTTGTCTAATTAATACATCATTTTGTTTCAAAATACATGGAATTGGCTAATATGAACCCTATTGGATATTTAAGAAAATACTGGTTTTATTCAAGAAGGTTATCATGGAAAACGATGGAATTTCCATAATTATCATTGGGGTTCACAAACTTTTTCTCACCATTCTACTGACGTCAAACTTTACAAATCTTACTTGATTTGGTCTCGCTCAAACTGGGTTTTTTGGTATTACTATGACATTTTTCACGGTCACATTTTCGTGTACTAATCCTATCAATTTTATGGTCTGATACATGTAATAATGTTTAATAACGGGTAATTGAATGTAAGTACAAATGTCACTTAGCTTAACACGCGGTTCTACATAACAAACACTTGCGCCACAACGATATGTCTATACTCAGTCAGGGTATATCACTAACTGAAGCGATGCCCGTAGTGCATGCGTGGGATTCACCAGCTCGCACTCTTTCATTGGTCTAGCCGCGCTTATGGGCCATTTACACTTTGTCGTAAATAGACATACTTGATGATCAGTCGTAAATTTAAAAAAAAAACTTCACGGCACATGGGTTGAGAAATACTGATTTTTAGAAAGTCATATCCTCTTCCTCTTTTGAAACATGCTCTGGCACACACCTTTTTGCCCGTTGGCAACAAAGTATCACACAAAGATCTGTTGCTGTGTTCCAAACAGCAGGCTGTCTATTACTCTGAAAGCTGTAACAATAATGTGTTACACTTAATAATATAATGTTACATATTAGCAGCAGCATCTCACAGACTGCAGCACAAAGTTAAACGGCGGCCAGTGGCAGATTTGCTATTAGGGCAGCAGAATTTGGGAAGAACAAAATACATTTTTACAGTGCACCAAACATTACATTACATACAGAATAGAAGCATACATTGTAATACACCTGCTTCTGGCCATATGAGCTCTCATAAGGGTAAAGCATGCAGATCCATCTAGATGGATAGGGCCAATGGCTGAATTTAACATTTAACCTTTGATAGGCTAGCCATTTTGCCCCAACCGTCACAGCCCCTAAGAAATTATCATCTATTTATTCTGCACCAACATATTCTGTAGCGCAGAACAATAGTGTTGGAGAACGAAAACAATAAATGAACAAACAAACATACATTGTTAAAGTAGGTAAGGAAGCTTGGTGTGTTTTGGATGGCTGCTTGTTAAGTGAAGGAGTTGGCGTTGGGGAAGAAGTATGTGGGATTGTGCGGAGGCAGAGCTGTGAGAGCAGTGTAATGTGTGGAAATGCTCCAATATGCATCTGAAATACTTTACCCGAGACCAATAACAGAGCAGCTGTAACATCAGCGAACAGCAGCAAATGCAAGTGGCCAAACCATTGCTATTAGCATGGTTTGTCTTCTTTAGGAACGCCAGTTTTGATTTCTGGCTGACTGTGTAGGATTGCACCTTTTTAAGCCGTCATTTAAAAAAAAATAGTTTTTAACTGGGAGGCACATTCTGACAGCTTTGCAAGTCTTCATATTTCTTCACCCTTGACTTATTAGTTCCTGCCCTATAATCACCTCATTGTAATCATACACATTCCCTCCCTGTCAGAGAATCAGACAGGAGAGGGTGAAAGAAAAGGGGAGGGCATTTTGCATGGAGGGAGGAGGGTGGGACAGTATCCGGATCAAAGTGACATACTCCAAAGAGGAGCAAAAAGACGTTGAAAATGTCAAAATATTCCTACATGTCCCATTTAAAAACAGCAGTAATCAGCGAGATGTATTTTTATTCTCGCGCTGCGGCCCACGAGAATGTTTGAGCCGCGCTGACATCTGCAGCTGTATTACTGTACATTGTGGCATGTCCGTAGTTTGTTCCTTGCAGTTCTTATCGCATTAGAGTTATCGTGCGCTTCACAGTAAGGCATTTACTTTCGTTCTGATCCTACTCAAGATACTAGGACTACACATTACCGCATTTCTTGGTGTTAATTAGGCTTTGCTTCACTGCTAGAGTCCTACAGGATAAGAAGCAGAAACACACCTTTTTTTTTTTTCTTCTTTTTTCCCTGCAACACAATCCTAAACACGACATTTTAAATGTTTTCTTTGTTTGCAGTGTCCAAGTACAATAAAGTAAACACAATAAAGAAAATATTTTCAGATTCACATGCCTCTGCCCGCACAGCTGCCCTTCTCACCAGCTTCTCCCCCACATGCTCCCCTCCTCACCAGCTTCTCCCCCACATTCTCACCTCCTCACCAGCTTCTCCCCATGTGTTCCCCTCCTTACCAGCTTCTCCCCCACATGCTCCCCTCCTCACCAGCTTCTCCCCCACATGCTCCCCTCCTCTCCAGCTTCTCCCCCACATGCTCCCCTCCTCTCCAGCTTCTCTCCCGCATGCTCCCCTCCTCTCCAGCTTCTCCCCCGCATGCTCCCCTCCTGTCCAGCTTCCCCCCCGCATGCTCCCCTCCTCACCAACTTCTCCCCCACATACTCTCCTCCTCTAGCTTCTCCCCACGTGTTTCCTTCCTCTCCAGCTTCTTCCCCACATGCTCCCCTCATCCAGCTTCTCCCCACGTGTTCCCCTCCTCACCAACTTCTCCCCCACATGTTCCCCTCCTCACCAGCTTCTCACCCACATGCTCCTCTCCTCAGCAGCTTCTCACCCACATGGTCCCCTCCTCACCAGCTTCTCACCCACATGCTCCCCTCCTCACCAGCTTCTCACCCTCATGCTCCTCTCCTCAGCAGCTTCTCACCCACATGCTCCCCTCCTCACTAGCTTCTCCCCTGCATGCTCCTCTCCTCACCAGCTTCTCATACACATGCTCCCTCCTTTCCAGCTTCTCCCCCACATGCTCCACTCCAGCTTCTCCCCACATGCTCCCCTCCTCACCAGCTTCTCCCCCACATGCTCCCCTTCTCCAGCTTCTCCCCACATGCTCACCTCCTCACCAGCTAAATTAGAACCACTTTGTATGGGAGAGGAAGTAGTGGAAATGGCACCAACGTTCAAGTGGAGATGCACCATCATCAAAGTGTGTGTGATTTGTCAATAGGAGGAGTGATCCGTATTCAATTCTGCATCTCTGTGCTGCATTTATTTTGTGTCTCTCAGGTAGCATTAATCAAGTTAACAATCTGCACCTGTATAAGACGCTACGGCATTAACCCTCTTTTGATGCAGTTGGGACCAAAAAATGGTCCAGTGCATAAAAACAAACTTTACTTTGTGTTGCCGCCCCCCCCCCCCCCTTATTTTACTGTGCCTCACAAGCTAACATTATATTGAGGTGTAGTTATTGTGCCTCTTATGTATAATGCTGTAGAATTAATTTAGGCACAACAAATGTATCTGAATAATCACATAGGATATAGTCATTATTTCTCATAATTTGAAGTTGCCAATTTAACTGATGGGCAATATGATGGGGGCAAAGATGAAATAATCTTCCTATAATACTTCCCTTTACCTAAGTCTTGGAACGTAAGACATATGGCATATTTATGTACCCAAAGCTTGGATTAACTGAGCATTATCTGAACCGTTGGAAAGATCTGTTTAAAATGTCACAACGATTATACTGTATGATGATGCATTTTACATTTTGATTGAATCATTGCATCTCAGTGTGGTCTCTGATATAACTTTGTGTCTGTTCCCTAATGGTTCTCTCTATGAATGAAACAAGCTCCCCTTTAATATAGCCGTAGATCTGCTGTACAACCATGTATTCTATTTTGCTGCAGCGCCACTTCGTAATTACTCCATATATAAAAGATCTAGAAATAGTTGTTGGCATCATAATGAATATCTCCACTGCCTGATGCTTAACTGCTTACAACATTTATAACACTTTTATGTTACAGCCTGTTTGCTGTTAGCCATGGCTCGCTTTATTCTGGAGTCGTTTGTCAGTATTTGGTGGAATACAGAAAAACAATTCATCTCTACGTAATTCCTCCTGAACTCGGTCACAAATGATTTCACTCCCACTTTATTTTTATCGGGTGCTGCTTACTTTGAAGTTGCCTGACGACTATGTTTACTTATTTTTCTCCAAAAAGGAGTTAGCTGCCCACTTTAAGTCACGGCCGCAGACAGATTTCCCGAGCCCAGGGCTACAGTTCTGAACCCCCCCCCCCCCCCCACACACAAATAAAAAAACTTCCCACCCCCCCAATGCAAAAAACTTCCAACCACCAAATACATTTAAAAAAAAAAACTCCACCTCCCCACCCCTGCAAATATATACAACCTCCCCCACCCCCCATATACATACAAAAAACCCACTTACCGAATACATACATATATTAAAAAAAAATACATATACAACCCACCCAAATACATATAAAAAATACCCCAATGCATCTAAAAAAAATACCCCAATGCATCTAAAAAAAAATACCCCAATACATCTACAAAAGACTCAATAGATCTAAAAAAATGAGCCCAATCCGTTAAAAAAATAAAACAATACATATAAAAATAACAACCCTACCCAATACATATTAAAAATACCCCAACCCATATAAAAATACTCCCAAGCCCCCCAATACATATAAAAATACTCCCAATACATATACAAATACCCCAAGCCCCCCAATACATAGAAAAAATATCCCCAAGTTCCCCAATACATATAAAAATACATACTTACCTTGGGTCATGCCGGCCCCGGTGTCTGCGCGGGGGGGGGGGGGGGTGCTGCAAATTTCCCCCGAACTCTGGCAAGGCCGTGCAGCCGGTTGCAGCCAGGCCCCGGCTCTTAGCTGCCTGCAAGACCTTTCCTCTCTCTGTCCCACGCCGCCGAGCTTTCACTATCGGCGCGCACCGGGGCTCTGACGTCAGCGTGCGGCGCACCAGAATCTGCGCCAAGCCCACTTCCGGCACGTTGATGTCAGAGCCCGGCTGTCCCCCCCTCTCGGCGGCCCTGCTTTCAGTAGTAGATTTATTAATGCAAATCTAGGCATCCAGTATGTAATGGTTTCAACCACACCTTAAATTATGGTGAGGAAAAAGTTACAGAAACTCTGCATCATACAGCACATGAAAATATCACTTGTGAGCACATTCACAAGTCTCAGACAGGTCTGCAACCCTGCTTTTCACCATAATATCCTAGCATACAGTGCTTTCACTGCAGTAAGGGATTCTGGGACGGGAAAGACTTGACTAACAGAGACAGAAATGACTTCTGTGGATTGGATAAAAAGATGGTTAAATGTGGAGGTTTCGAAATTCTGCCGTCCCGCAATAAAATCAACTGGTCTCTTCAATTAAAGAGCGCTGACGAAAAGAGCGCTGACGAAGGCGCTGTACCCCCAAAATGTTGCGGTATTATGCCTGCACTGATGATTTAATTAAGAAAGCACTCATTCTTAGGCATGGTCCATAGTGCAGGCGCGCGCATGTCGCCTGAGCGATCTGTGGACTCAGATCGCTTGCGACGGTGAGGAGTGGCCATGACGTCACAAGGGTGGTTCGCCCTCCTTGGCCGAACCGCTCACGTGACGTGGCCGTCGTGCGAAAAATCAAATTTTTTGTTGGCTCAAAATTCTGCTGCGCAGTTGCTCTTCCTCGATCGTGCACACTATGGCCAGCCAGATAGAGCAGCTGCATTTTGTTTGTGCCGTTGCACGCACTATGGATGCAGCTTTATGGTTGCACCACATCTTGTGTGCGGTAACTATTAGTTGGGAAATCGGTTCTACTTGCAGAATGAGCGGAAGTTCCTCCTTTTGATGGTGGATATCTGCAGAACTTTAGCTTGTGTAGTGATCACATGGTCATCATGCTTATATCAGGAAGGAAAGAGGGAAGTCCGTTCTGATCTTGTTCACACCTCCCTGGGGAACTATATACTCGTTTTGTTGAACTAGTTGTAAAAGATTTACTGAATGATTAGTCACGTGATCTTTTTACTGCAGAACAAGATGACCACCAACACTCTTTAGTGTCAGACAATTTGAAAACTCGAAAAAAAGCATTTTTTGTTTGTCTCAGATTTAGTTTATGGCAGGAGTGTGCAAGTGGTGCCTCCTGCTGTCAGGGAACTGACTTTTGGAAACCCATAAGGCAATAGAATCAGTTCGTAACAAGTCAGAGTAATCCTGATATTGGACTCAATTGTATTCTAGTGTAAGTATGTATGTGTATCTCTCCTCGAGAAATAGGCACGCCAGGACTTACAAAAGATAAACTTTTTTTATTAAAGGTTGTCAACGTTTCGGCTCCCACCTGAGCCTTTCTCAAGATGGGAGCCGAAAAGTTCAGTCTTTAATATTGATTTTGTCCTTTGCAAGCCCTGGTGTGAGTTTTTACAGTTTGCACCCAGGCAAGTATATGCTAACTCTATGGTGTGCCACTATAGCTCTTGATAGGGTGTGTGTGTGTGTATATCTATGCTGTGTTAGCCAAGCTTAATAATCAAAAACAAATTGTCGATACCGTACTGTGGCTAACTAAATGCTTTTATTTGTGCGAGCTTTCGAGATACACTGATATGTGTATATATATATATATGTATGTGTATATATGTATATATATATATATATATATGTGTGTGTATATATATATATATATATATATATATATATATATATAATGTCTATATATATATATATATATATATATATATATAAAATAAATAGATGATACCGTTCTGTGGCTAACTAAATGCTTTTATTTGTGCGAGCTTTCGAGATACACTGATCTCTTCTTCCGGCGATGTTACAATGAATGAAGCAAGCAAAGGGTATACTTAAAAACAGTGTCTCTTGGAATGTTATCTGTGCTTGTCCCTCCCCGTGTGTGGATGTGATTTATGGCTAGAGGTGTTAAATGGTTCCTGAAAGTTAGTGATGTAAGAGTGTGTGTGTGTGTATCTGTGTGAATATAAATGATACTATGTGGTCCCTATTGGTGTATAGGGATGGAAAAACAAGGAGTATTAGTATGTGTAAGAGACAGCTGTGTGTGTATACATATAGCACAGTATGTACAGACATGGCCTTTAGCGCTCATGGGAAGAGAGTTCACTTGTGTCAGTAATGACTCATAAAATCACACATACTTACACATACCAATACTCCTTGTTTTTCCACCCCTATATACCAATAGGGACCACATAGTATCTACACACACTTTTAGTTATGCTACAATCTCTCACATTTCCACACCTACCCACACCATTTATATTAACTCCCACTCCACACACACCTTTTGTAAAGCACTGTATACACTGTGGGCTCTCCATTCATTTATATTCACACAAAGACACCATAATCACAAGAACACACACACACCTGATACATTCGCCACTTTCAAACAACCAATCACATAATAATAAGCTGAACCCCGTTATAACGCGGTCCTCGGGGGCCACCCGATCAGACCGCGTTGTAACCGGGGTCGTGCTAATTAAAAAATAAAAATGGCCACCACGCGCCCGATAGGAATGAGGGAGGAGGCAGGAGTGAGGCGCCGGCAGCCCCAGCACGTTCCCCCAGAAGCCCCAGCACTTCCCCCAGCCAGCACGTTACCCCAGCCAGCATGTTACCCCAGCCAGCATGTTCCCCCAGAAGCCCCAGCACTTACCCCAGCCAGCACGTTCCCCCAGAAGCCAGCCTCAGGTGTGTGTGTGTGTGTGTGTGTGTGTGTGTTTTTTGTTAAAAAATAAATATATATATATTTTTTAATATTCGGGGTCCACGCTCATACCGCGTTATAAGCGGATTCATGTTATAGCAGATCGCGCTATAACGGGGTTGAGCTGTATACACAAAACACACACATCTAATGCATTTCCCAAAACACACACTGATCTGCAGAGCAAGGAAGGGTGGGTCGCCGTGTTGGTCCTTTCTTTCATGTAGCAACAAAGAAGGGAGAGGGGTGTAATTGGTATATGATACCTTTTATTGGACCAACAAGTAGTTGAAATGTTACAAGCTTTCATCGGGCATGCAGAAATACATAAACACAATTATTATACGGTGTTTGTAAGAGGGAGCTCTTATTACAATGGATGTAGACAGGAAGTGTGAAATAACAGGAGGTAGAAACAGGTAGCCTGGTGTGAAAATGAACAGTAGAGACACTAATGTAGAAGGCTATTCTCTTTTGAAAAGCAAAGGCGCCATAGACATTAAGAAGACGTGAGGGGGAGTGTGTGGGACAAGACATTGAATGTGAAAACGTATCTATCAAATAAAAAGCACTCTAACTATTTCACTTGGGTGATCTATATAAAGAATGTAGTCAGGGAATAGTGCATATGTACATACAGTATGCTGCACATATACACCATACACGTGTGTGCATATATATATATATATGTATATATATATATATATACACATATACACGTGTGTATGGTGGTATATGTGCAGCAAGTTGTATGTACATATGCACTATTCCATTCCCAGACACACACACACACACTCTCTCTCTCTCTCTCTCTCTCTCTCTCTCTCTCTCTCTCTCTCTCTCTCTCTCTCTCTCTCTCTCTCTCTCTCTCTCTCTCTCTCTCTCTCTCTCTCTCTCTCTCTCTCTCTCTCTCTCTCTCTCTCTCTCTCTCTCTCTCTCTCTCTCTCACACACACACACACACACACACACACACACACACACACACACACACACACACACACACACACACACACACACCTGTATCTAGGAAATGGGCAAGGCAAAAATACAGTTGCAATGAAGCAGTAATAGAATTAAATCGTGTTATCATGAAAAGAAGTCCCGCATCAAAAAAGTAAGTGTCCCACTGTCCTTCAGGTGTGGCGTCTTTCACCTGAAAGACAGTGGGACACTTGCTGTTTTGATGCGAGGAGACAGTCTTATTATTTCTTCAGTGGTTTCATTCTTAGCTGTCTAGTTCATCTGGAATACAGGACTCATTATTTGAGAACTCATTGCGTGACTTCTTTTCGCTTCCTTGTAATATTGGGGCAGAAGGAAAGTTTTACAATTTTGTTCCTGTATAATGAAGTAGAAATGGCCGTGTTAGTCCAGTTGCAATAGTGCCAAGTAAATGAGGACTTCAGTATTAGGTGATACCTTGTTTCCTTGTACACAAATGTGCTTATGCTTGCAGTTGTTTTCTTTTCAAAGTGGAGTATTCATCAACTTAAGCAGCAGCCTGAAAAACTGAACTAATTTTTAGACATAGATTTTGTTCACTGCATCAGGGGCCTGCCTGGGTCTCAGCTGCAAATATTACAGTGATTTATCTTATTAATCGGTTGGCTAATTGGTGTCTGTTGAATTCTAATTATGGCAACAATAGGCCATAGCAGTGACCTCTCCCTTTCAGTGCGTCAGGAGTTTGTGCCTAGCAGAAGCTCGCTCTTAGCGTTTAAATATATTTTTATGATACCTTGAAGCAATTATATTTTATTAATCATTTATTTGGACCATAAGTGGTTTAATTGTGGAAACAACAAGACCGTTTAGTATTCTTGGCAATGTAGTGATTAAGCTTAATGACAATCAAACTGTTTAGTAAGTGTACTTTCATTTTATGGTGTTCTGTATAAACTTAGGTAATCAAGTTGCCTAAACATTATAGAGCTAATAAAAATATCCCTTGTGAGAGCATTCACGTCTCAGACAGGTCTGCAACCCGGCTTTTCCCCATTATAGCGCTTCCACTTCATAGCATACACCACTGCAGCCAGGGATTCTGGGAAATGACATGCAAATAAGCACTTACAGTGCCACCTAAACATTATCAATTGGAGAAAAAAGTATAACTATAGAACAAGCTTTAAGAAGTATTGTTCTGAGAAGGTGCTGGAACGGGAACAAGGAGGGGCCCTATCTCCTACAATAAAATAACTAAAAACAAATGGTTCCCAGCACTTAAAGTATCATGACAAGATTATTGTTGTATGTCTTTATATAGCGCCATTAATGTACATAGCGCTTCACAGCAGTAATACACGTGACAATCATATAAATAACAAATCATATAAATAACACATGAAGGGGAGAAGTGCTTCAGACATAAAAGTAACATTTAGGAAAAGGAGTCCCTGCTTCGAAGAGCTGACAATCTAATTATTATAGAAAACAAAAGTATTTTGCAAGTACAATTATAGATTAGATAATCAGAATAACACAGCCAGGCTAAAAGGAAATCAAAAAACGGTGGTCAAGCCACAGAGGCTGAGAGTATCAGTGCACTACAACCCTGCATATACAAATAATCAAGCAATACAAAGAAAAGCCAACACGGCACAAAAACCACAGACAAATAAGTGATACTTATCTGAAAGCAGAGTGGTAAGAAAAGACAGAGAGGGAGACTATGACACATGGGGACTAATGGATAAGAAACTGAGGAGTGGAGGAGGGCAATAATGGTGAAAGGGCAAAAAATTATAAAATAAGAGGGGCAACGTTTCGGGGCGAGAACCCCTTCTTCTGTCCCGTTCCCACAGGACAAATGCCTGTGGTACTTCCCTATGTAGTCCTCTATTACTGGTATGCTCCCACACTTTACACAAGCTGAAAACAGTACCAAAAAAAAAATCCTTTTAAACAGGGGTTAGGTGGTCTAAGACATTTGGTTGCGACCGTTTTGCCGCGACCAAATCTCTGCCGGCGTTTAGCTGCCACTTACCTCGCCGCTGGAACATCTCTCCATTGGCCGCTTTGCTGCCCAGGTAAGTCTCTAACCTTAATCCTTACCCTAAAAACTCCTAATCTTAACCCCTAATACTAACGCTACCCCCTACCCTAAAAACCGTAATTCCTTGCCCGAAAACCCCTTATGCCATCACCCTAAACTCCTCACCCTAAAAATCATAACCCTTTACCCTAATCCCCTACCCTATAAACCTAAGCCCTTACACAAAAAACCCTCCCCCTGCCCTAACCGCTAAAACTCCTTAAATGAACTTACGTTATTGGAGTAGCAACTGAGCAGCACGCAGCGGTGAAGGGTCCCGCTGCGGCTAAACACCAGTGGAGACTTGGTCATGGCGAGACGGCCGCAACTAAATGTTCGATTCTGTTCCTAGGAACCCTTAGGTTTTCCGGGGATCCCTAAAGTGTTCCCTATAATTTTTAGGTCATTTGAAAATTGTACCAAATACAGAAGAACTTACAATGCATCTGATCTCAGGCGCGCTATTAGAGAGGATTGGGGTTCCTTACAATAAATCTGATCTCAGACGCGCTATTAGAGAGGATTGGGGTTCCTTACAATAAATCTGATCTCAGACCCGCTATTAGAGAGGTTTGGGGGTTCCTCAAAATTTCACAATATAATTATAAGGTTCCTTAACCAAAAAAAGGTTAAGAAACACTGGTGTAGTGTTTTCTTTGTGACTCTGTGTCTCTTCTGTTTATCTCTATTTAGTTGTATTTATTCAACATAAATAAAAATGTTTTACCAGCAAGTAATACATTGAGAGTTACCTCTCGTATCAGCACAGGGAGAGTGCCCTTGGATTCTGTCTTGGTTTTGTTGACCTCTTTGGATCGACCACCACATGTCCTCCTGTGTCCGGTACCTTTTCCAGTATATAGATGTTTAGGCTTTTATGGTAACCTTTTTGCATTGTATTTGAACTACTATGCCCTATAGGGACAGGTGCTATTAATTTAGACTCTAGAAGAGATGTTCTGCTTTTTCTGAGTGTTACACTAATGTTAACATACTTCTGTTTGTCAGTATAATAAATGTATACGTTTATTTTTTGTCTATCCTGTTTTATTTTACGTGTTTTAGCAGTAATGATGAAAATAGAAGAAAGTGAAAGTCAGCGTATTCAGCAAGGGTTGTTCTGTACCCTGTAGGGAACAAAGTTAAAATGAATATTTAGTTTAGATCTCACAAAGAGAGCAATTAAGGGCAAATTACACATGTCATCTTAAAATGTGATCATTGCTCAGAAATCTTTCTCTAATTACCATCATGCAGAATGCTCCCTAAAGCAATACAGCAGAACATTTGTGGCCATAACCATCTGCAAGTTCTTCTTGCTTCAGACACAGTCAGGGCAGTAAAACTAGAATATGGTGCTTCCTTCTTATACATTTGTATTAATCCCTTATTGTGCAAGAGGGTTCAAATCCCTGTGCCCCTCGATGGGTTAATACACATTTAGCCATTCTCATTGTTCCTACTGAGAACACAACATATTCCTTTATAACTCCGATTATCACAGAGTTTCCATAGGGTTCAGTGTCAGTGACGGCGCAGAATATCTCAACATTTCCCACCATAGCACAGCAGACGGGACAATGAAGCCTGTTACATCTGTGGGCATTGGGATCTGATATTGACTCAGCAAGAGGAGAACAACGTTTATTATTATGGAACTATCAGATGGTAGAAGCACTGTGCTGTCTCCTATGAAGAGCCAGCAACCCATTCAGAGAAAACCATGTCATCCTTTAAAACAGCGTCATCTTTTAAAACAGCTTGAGCTTGGTCTGAGTCTCTGTACTGTAAAGCTGGAAGCAAACGGACTCCTTACGCTTCTGATCGATAAAAAGAAAGGAAGGAGAATACTTTTAATCCTGTACTAGTTTCAGACACTGATGCTGAGGCACGGTGTGGAGCACAAGGATATGCTGTGTTACTTCCTAGCGTCATGCAGTATTGGCTGCACTGTGTTTTACTTTTCCTAATAAATGACCAAATATAGATGTAATGATTCATTCTGGGGGTTCAGAGTACAATCCTCTCGTATTTATGAACTTAACAGGAATGCACAACAAGGCTGTGCCGTATAGATCCAAGTTTATTGCCATGTTTGACCCATTTATGTATTAATAGATGACATTTATGCCTCAATGCTCCATTAAGAGTCACGTGACACCAATGCACAGTGTGTCACTGTCTCTTATTTCTATGTCTTTACTGTTGCACGCAGGAAAACACGGGAGTTGTATGAGACTGGAAGAAGACTTGTGTGCGTTTTCATACTTTTTAAGTTGGGCAAATTGATATTCTGTATAAATTAGATGACTACTGTACAGGCGGGCCTCGAAATCCATCCCGCAAACCGCAGTCGGAATGCGGATCCAATGTTAACCCGTGGCAGTGAGCGTCGAATTAACAGTTCCAACATCAGATGATACGTTCAACGGATGACGGACCGATCGATAGCGACCTGTATATCTTTGTAAACAAACTAAATTACTTGTTTTTGCGGAATCTTTCTGTTTGTTTGAGCAAACAATAAGCATTACACTATGTTTTATAAATAATACAAGAAAACAGTCAATCGATCGTATAATGAAAAGAGGTTTAATGACAATATTTTGTATAAACGTGTAGAGGGAAAAAGTTTCGCGCACACCAGGAGCTTGAAAGTGTTTAGTGAGGTAACGGCTATTTGAAAACAATGATCCTGGTCCTGGTTGCTTGTGTATGTTTAGACTGTCACGGGAGACCAAGCTTTTAACACCTTAATTACCGGGATCATTGATTGAGCTGGGGTCTTGTAACTCGACACTTAGCCTCTGGGAATTTAGACGATTTACTTAGAGCTGGGAATCCTTGGACCACACACTGAATCACTCATGATGGAACTTAGATGGGACTGAATCTCATGTGAATCTCTCCTCTCCACTGACTGCATGAACTTTTAAAACTATTCCTAGCCTATCTGTATAATGTGCAGCCAATCTTTGGCGTGGGAGCCAATCATCCCACCTATAGCCAGGTTCTGCCAGTCTCTACAGACCCTGGCAGAGAGCTTCAGTATAGCAACTGAGCATGTGCAACTAAGGTCATTTTCCCCCACTTGTCACTTAGCATCCTGCCTTCTTACCGGGTGCCGCTCAGTCTCCTTCACCCCTGCGTGCTAACCAAAGGTTCAACACCTCTATTTTCTTGCTTTTGAAGCTGACTATTGATCCGAGGATGTGGCCACTACTTAGCTATCCTGAACAAATGACGCTCACACCTCTAGCCTTTCCTGCTAACAAAAGGGATCACACCTCTAGGACAAATGTCCCTTTGATCTAGTAACCATAAGCCCCCCTCTGAGTCTTTGCAGGACAACAGATCCTGTCTGATTTAATGCATAAAGTTTTAACATATTTTAAAACACTGCTGCCTAAAAATATACTTATACATTCTGCTGCTAAAATGTGTTACAGTTTTTTGATGTATGAAATAGTGTAACCTAAACGGTTCTCCTTGCACTAGTCTTCATTTCTTACACACAGCAACTGGATCTTTAAACATTTTAACTTCACTTTTAAAGCTCGCACAGCCTTATCTTAATAAAACCCTTTCAGCCTAATACCTGACTGGAGGGACTCCCCTGAACCCCTATACTGGATTCAGGGTACCTGGGTAGTGTCCCTTTATCCTAGGGACCCTGTGTAGAGTGTGGGGATATACGTTAACCCCTTTTGCCCCCTGTAGGTTGTGGGTATTCATTAACCCTTTGTGTCCCCATTTTACCTTGTCTGGATCATGCTGCACGGGAACCCTAGCGAGGAGTCGCAAGAACGTTTGCAGGGTAGGAGTTTGACCGGAGCAATGTGCTTTAGTGTATCAGATAATCTTACCTGATTCCTGGGTACACCCTTGGGGAATCCTGTAACTCCGGCACCCCGATACATAGCAACATTCTGCAACCAGTTTCTCCGTCAAACCCACCCTGGAATTCAGCCTATACATCCCCTGGTCCCAGCACACCCAGACAGGCAAAAACACACAATCTTTATTGTCCCACATCTTCACATGTTACTTCACAGTGCATTTGCAGCACTTGGGCCCAAGAGCTGACACTCTAGGGACCCCAAACCGGGCTCAGGGGTAACAGGACGGGCTTAAACCTTTATTACTGAGCCCAGTTACCCCCTCACCATCACATAGACTCCTACCTTTTTTTAATGTCCCTTTTATCTGTGTTAAATGTGAGTTTGTCTGTCGTTCGCATCAGCGAGGAGCGCATGAAGTTGGAACTTGTTTGGACTTAGCTTTTACCCTAAGTGGAGGGTGAATTATTTGTGCAGCACCAGCTGTGTATATTTGTCTGTCTGTATTCTGTCACTTTAATCATTTGTGTTATCACTTATTTATATTTATATTCTTTAGCACTGTATTTTATTATTCTTTAGTTTCACTAACACTTGGGCACTTGTAGACTAGCACTACGAATGTCTTCCATACAATGTTTGATACAAACTGTGTCTTAAGCACCATAGTGCTGGGCTAGACACACCATTGATTGCTCCGGGTTTTTTCATATTCCCTGACATTCTGTATGCGGTTTGTGAGGTTTTTCTGTATCTGTAGAAACATTAATTGAATTGTTAGTTAATATACCATTCTTTGTTTTAAAGTACAATGACATCGGTGTATTCTGTATGAGTGCGGGGTAGACTTTGGTTTATATAATATTCAAAAGTGCAAACAATAAATTAACTGAAGTAAAAACAAAAAACACAATCGGTAACATAATATGACATGATCCTGGGCATACAGGTAAAATAACACAATATAACTTTTCGGTGCCATCTCAACCCCTTTATCAGGGAGCTGTTGCTTGCCAGGGGAAGGCATGATCGCTTGGGTTACTATGTCAGTGAAAAATGCAATCTGTTTATTGCACCGCATGGATTTGCACATTCAGAACCAAATCGCAACCGAAACTGCCATTTCCACATGGTTTGGACACGCAAGAACTGTTTGATGCATGCAGTACGATATGTTTCAGTGCTAAAATCAGGTAAGAGAGACGAATCGGGGCACTTTGGATTTTTCAAAAGGAATTTATTGGGGCAACAGGTATATTGACGTTGTGACTGCTGTGGCAGCCTCTCTCTGGTGGTGCCACTCCACTCGAGAGGCTACCAAAGCAGTCGCAACGCAACATATCTGTTGCCCCAATAAATTCCTTTTGAAAAATCCGAAGTGCTTATCTGGATCTACCCACGGATTACAAACGGGTCTTCCCTGGTTTCAGGAGCACCGGTAAACGTATCATATCTGCCTTTTTTTTTTCTGGTGTGCAGCCTGTGTCTTCTAATTGTCAGGGCTAAAAAAAGAAACATTCTTGCAATTGAAAGAATACCCCCAAGGGCTGTTATTTATCATGTCTTCTTGCTGTCACAAAAGTTGTCTAAACCGCATCAACAGGATTTTTGTCTTCCGATAAATCTGGCAGCGTGGTTTCCACGTGTAGGGGTTTGAGCTTTGCAGAGGCTTTGATAAATAACCTCTTATGTGTTAGACATGTCATAAAGGGGATTTAGCTTGACCTGAGGCAGCTTATTATTGTACTGTCATAACTGGGTGATGTTCCCAATAATGAGAAACGATTCCACCTAAAAAGAGCCGCAGAATATTTGAAATATGTCTGAGCACGGCAAAGCCCCTAACCCAGTGTATTTCCGAGGGTAACCTTTAGCATTAATATTGTCTTTTTCATATCAATCTGTTTTGAAAATTGATATATTGAATTAAATCTAGCAAATTAATTATATTTTCCAAAGGGATTCTTTAAAGCGGGAGACAGTTTTGTTTTGTATGTTTTGTCATTGAACCCATAAGTATTAAAGCTGCGGTGTCTTAACTTTTAGACACACACACACACACACACACACACACACACACACACACACACACACACGATAATATGTTTCAGGGAAACACTTGGCTGACTGGGAAAACCATACAGAGATTTGCTGGTGTCTGGAGGTAACCGACACCGCTCGGTGATTGAAATCTGTATTACTCTGCTGCAATTTGTTTCCAAATATTCATTACAAATCACATTTCAGTTTGACGGGTATGCTGGGCTGTGGAGTCAAGCAAAATAGACTCAAATGTAAAAACGCCTTAGCAGCCCACGTTTCTCTAGAGTAGACAGTGTCTTTAGCATGTAGTTTGCATTTGCTCCATACAGAAGGTTGGTTTTGCATACTGTATACTAGCTGAGAGACCCGGCGTTGCCCGGGATGTAATATTCCCGCTCCTCTCTCTCTCCTCCCCCCTCTCTCTGTTTGTCCCCATTCACATCAATCCAGTCCCCCCCTCCCTCCTTTACAGCTTCATGCAGTGTGTGCACGTCAGTCACTGTGTGTGCGCGCGCGCGTCAGTGAGTCTGACGCAGAAACACAAACACACACAGACTGACTGACGCACACACAATCAGTGTGTGCGTGTGTGCCTCAGTCAGTGTTTGTGTGCGTGCGTCAGTCACTGTGTGTGTGTGTGGGGGTGTGTGTGCGCGAGTCGGTGTGTGTGTGTCAGTCGGTGTGTGTGTGTCAGTCGGTGTGTGTGTGTCAGTCGGTGTGTGTGTGTCAGTCGGTGTGTGTGTGTGTGTGCGCATCAGTCAGTGTGTGTGTGTGTGCGCGCGTCAGTTAGTGTGTGCGCACGTCAGTCAGTGTGTGTGTGTGTGTGTGTCAGTCAGTGTGTGTGTGTGTGTCAGTCAGTGTGTGTGTCAGTCAGTGTGTGTGTGTGTCAGTCAGTGTGTGTGTCAGTCAGTCTGTGTGTGTGTGTGTGTGTCAGTCAGTCAGTGTGTGTGTGTGTGTCAGTCAGTGTGTGTGTGTGTCAGTCAGTCAGTGTGTGTGTCAGTCAGTCAGTGTGTTTGTGTCAGTCAGTGTGTGTGTTTGTGTCAGTCAGTGTGTGTGGGTCAGTCAGTGTGTGTGTGTCAGCCAGTGTGTGTGTGTGTCAGTCAGTGTGTGTCAGTCAGTGTGTGTGTGTGTGTGTGTGCGTCAGTGTGTGTGTGTGCGTCAGTGTGTGTGTGCGCGTCAGTCAGTGTGTGTGTGCGCGTCAGTCAGTGTGTGTGTGCGCGTCAGTCAGTGTGTGTGTGCGCGTCAGTCAGTGTGTCTGAAGGGCAGGGGTAGGGGGGTTAAGGGCAGGGGTGGGGGGTGAAGGGCAGGGGGGGGTGAAGGGCAGGGGTAGAGGTGGTGAAGGGCAGGGGTAGGGAGGGGTGAAGGGCAGTGGTAGGGAGGGGTGAAGGGCAGGAGTAGGGAGGGGTGAAGGGCAGGGGTAGGGAGGGGTGAAGGGCAGGGGTGAAGGGGAGGGGTGAAGGGCAGGGGTAGGGAGGGGTGAAGGGCAGGGGTGGGAGGGGTGAAGGGCAGGGGTAGGGGGGTGAAGGGCAGGGGTAGGGCAGGGGTAGGGGTGAAGGGCAGGGGTAGGGGGCGGGGGTGAAGGGCAGGGGTAGGGGCGGGGGTGAAGGGCAGGGGTAGGGGGCGGGGGTGAGGTGTAGGGGGCGGGGGTGAAGAGAAGGGGTAGGGGCGGGGGTAGGGGGTGGGGGTGAAGGGCAGGGTGAGTCAGCGCGGGGGAGGGGAGGTGAGTCAGCGCCGGGGAGGTGAGTCAGTGCCGGGGAGGTGAGTCAGCGCCGGGGAGGGAGGTGAGTCAGCGCCGGGGAGGGAGGTGAGTGGAACGCTGGGGAGGTGATGTGAGTGGAGCGCCGGGGAGGTGAGTGAGCGCCGGGGAGGCGTGCTCTGGGAGGTGGGGGGGAAAGAAGTGGGGGGTGGGAGAAGTGGGGGGTGGGAAGTGGGGGGAGGGAAGTTGGGGGGGGGGAAGTGGGGGAGCGACACACACGCGACACCTACCTGTACTTCCGGGCGCCGCCATCTTCTCACTCGACGCCGCGAGGGAGGAAGGGGGTCCTTCCGGGCGCCGCCATCTTAGGCGCCGCGAGGCAGCCTGCCTGTTCCCCCGCCGGGGAGGGAGGTGAGTTGGAGCGCCGGCGGGGAGGGAGAGAGGTGAGTTGGAGCGCCGAGGGGGAGAGGTGAGTTGGAGAGAGACCCGGCGTTGCCCGTGAGTTAAATTTCCCGCTCCCTTCTCTCTCCCTCTTTCTCCGTTCTCCCCAGAGGGGAGGGACGAACAGTGGACAGGAGGGAGGGGGGGACGAACAGTGGACAGGAGGGGGGGGGGACGAACAGTGGACAGGAGGGGGGGGGACAGTGGACAGGAGGGGGGGGGACGGACAGTGGACAAGAGGGGGGGGACGGACAGTGGACAGGAGGGGGGGGACGGACAGTGGACAGGAAGGGGGGGACGGACAGTGGACAGGAGGGGGGGGGAAGGACAGTGGACAGGAGGGGGGGGACGGACAGTGGACAGGAGGGGGGGGGACGGACAGTGGACAGGAGGGGGGGGCAGTGGACAGGAGGTGGGGGGCAGTGGACAGGAGGTGGTGGGCGGTGGACAGGAGGGGAGTGCGGTGGACAGGAGGGGGAGACGGTGGACAGGAGGGGGGGACGGTGGAGAGGAGGGGGGGCAGTGGACAGGAGGGGGGACAGTGGACAGGAGGGGGGGGGGCAGTGTCGCACACACTGTCACACACAGTCACACACACACACAAAGTCACACACACACGTGTCTCAGTCCCGTGATGAGCCCTTTCTCAGTTCCATGCGGCGCCGCAGGTGGGGGGGGAGCGACACACACGCGACACCTACCTGTACTTCCGGGCGCCGCCATCTTCTCACTCGGCGCCGCGAGGGAGGAAGGGGGTCCTTCCGGCTGCCGCCATCTTAGGCGCCGCGAGGGAGGAAGGGGGTCCTTCCGGGCGCCGCCATCTTAGGTGCCGCGAGGGAGGAAGGAGGTCCTTCTGGGCACCGCCATCTTAGTTGCCGCGAGGCAGCTGCAGCCTGCCTGGCCACTGCCTGTTCCCCCGCCGGGGATGGAGATGAGCGGAGCGCCGGGAGGGAGAGGTGAGCGGAGGGAGGGAGAGGTGAGCGGAGGGAGGGAGAGGTGAGCGGAGGGAGGGAGAGGTGAGCGGAGGGAGGGAGAGGTGAGCGGAGGGAGGGAGGGAGAGGTGAGCGGAGGGAGAGGTGAGCGGAGGGAGGGAGGGAGAGGTGAGCGGAGGGAGGGAGAGGTGAGCGGAGGGAGGGAGAAGTGAGCGGAGGGAGGGAGAGGTGAGCGGAGGGAGAGGTGAGCGGAGGGAGAAGTGAGCGGAGGGAGAAGTGAGCGGAGGGAGGGAGAGGTTAGCGGAGGGGGTGAGAGGTTAGCGGAGGGAGGGGAGAGGTGAGCGGAGGGAGGGAGAGGTGAGCGGAGGGAGGGAGAGGTGAGCGGAGGGAGGGAGAGGTGAGCGGAGGGAGGGGAGAGGTGAGCGGAGAGGTGAGCGATGAGCAGAGGGAGGGGAGAGATGAGCGCCGGAGAGGTAGGTGTGTGTGTGTGTGTGTGTCGCCGAGGGGGAAGAGAGTGGCAGTTGGGTGACGTCAGACCCACCAATCTGATTGGCCAGAGGCTGAGGACCAATCAGATTCACCGCAGATAGCACTAACCATTCGATTTTATATATATATAGATAACTTTTAATGGTTGGGGGTGTTTAATGCAAGAAGGCTATTTTTTGTGAAAGGAAGGTAATGTACAGTAATACTGTAACAGTATATATAATACATTTTATTAATGTATGCACGAACATATAAATATTCTTCACCATGTCCACAAATTATTAGCTTTGATTTCTATTGCACCAGCATATTCCGCAGCGCAGTACAATATGTGAGGAAGGCCATTAACCGTGTATAACACACAACACATAGAAAGGAAGCCCCACTAAAACAATAGGAGGGAGGTCCTTGCTTCGAGGAGCTTACAAGCTGATAAATGTGGCACATGGCAAACTCCCTCCAATTCATATCCCAGCATATTGCTCTAGACCAGGGGTGTGAAACTGGGGGGGTGCGTGAGATTTTCTGAAGGGGGGGGGCAGTGCTTACAGAGGCCCCACACTCTTCCACACAAGATTTAAATGAAATGCCGGGGCAGCGCGCGAGGCCTCTGTAACTCCCTCTCACCTGCTCTCAGCCGGCTTCTGATGTCACACTGGTTAAATGGCAACACAACATCAAGTGACGCGGGAGAGAAGGTAAAGGGGGGGCGTGAGTGGGGGGGCAGCAAGCAGGTGGGCGCAAAGAAAAAAAGTTTGTGCACCCCCGCTCGAGACCAGGGGTGGCCAACCTTGTTTCCAGGTGTGCTAATAAATGGGCAGACATTTTTGGATGGGCTGCTGCCCTACTGCCCCCTACATCGGGTTTAAGTGACTGGCTAAAACTAAACGAAATAACGCCAAAAGTAAATAAGGATAATAAAAACATTACAATATTGCAACAAAAAAAGAATTTTTTAAATTATTATTGAGAAGAAAAGAAAAACAAAACTGAGTTTAAAATGTCTCCATGTGATTTGTGAACTTTGATTCCAGTTGAGAATGTGTCACATAATGGGTACAGTGCAAAGCCACGGACCAATTTCTGAATGCGCTTGAACACCACTGCTCTCATGTTCCACTCTCTGGAATCTAAACCCCTAAAATAAAGCCAAGGCTTGTTATCTATTGTTTTTCAGATATTGTGTATGATAAAGCACAGAAAATGTAAAAATGACAAGCAGCTTGTCATGGCAGGTTTAATATGCTGCGAGGGAGATAATTATGGTGGAGACAATAAAAGTCACATTAATGTTTTTCTTGTCTGAAATTCTGACTTCGGCACTTTTTTCTTTTCATTTGTTTTTTTGCCATTGTAACCCTGGTGATGCCTGCTATACTTTGCAGTCCCTTTTTGTCACTAGGGTTAAGATCAGTGACGTTAACATTTACAATGCCGTGTAAAAATGCTATCCAATAAAAGACAAATCGGACACTATATAGTTGACGATTTCAAACTTTTTTTTTTTATGGTGCTTGTTCTTCAAGAACGACGTCAATTTTTCAAACCATGAAAAAAAGTAGACGCTTGTGTTTTATTTCACACACTTCAGTAAATGTGTTTGCTGCGTCCG